>NW_026853486.1:0-41770 GCF_026571515.1 Ruditapes philippinarum
TCAATAATGAAAAAGCTTTTTAAGAAAAAACAAATAAAAGCATAATGTGCCACCTAGTCAAGTTTCTTATATGTCACATTTAGCTAAATAAAATGGCCTCTTTCAACAATATTATGCAGGCACATTTTATTATCTGAAATGTCTTACTAAGATTTCCGGGCAGAATTTTCCCAGAATTTAATACCTTTGTCTATGCCCTAAGACTATTATATTTCTATAAAATTTGTAAATAAAAAACGGGTAAAAATAATGCATTTAGCTAAAAACAATGGAGTTAATGAAAGGTGTAAATTCTTTTAAAATAAAATGGTAAATTTGAGAAAAAAAATATTTTAAGCTGAATAATTGATTAAAATTCTTTATTGGTGATTTTTTTTTTTTTTTTTTTTTTTTTTTTTTTTTTTTTTTTTTTTTTTTTTTTTTCATTTGGTGAAGAGTTCTTCACTTACTAATCAAGATCATTTAAATCCTATTGATTCTACTATAAATTCAATGCACACTGTTTGTGTCTATTTAATACCTTGATTTTTTGTTTACCATTGACTTTGACTACAATATATTATTTAAAACATAATGAACATTAATTTTCTATGACCCCAAAGTGCGATCGTTGCCTGATGTTAAAAAATGCACATGTACCTGTTTAACGCACTTTGGGGTTAAAATTGGACCCCAAATTGCGTAACGCACTCTGGGGTCGGACCAAAAAGTACGTAACGCACTTTGGAGTCGGACCCCAAAGTGCGTTTGACCCCAAAGTGCGGTGTTACAATGCACCATGTTTCATTTTAGCTCCATATACGTGAAAATCAACCCATTGATTCTATGCGGAGTAAACCATGCTTTCATATTTAAGTTATGTGCAGATTACTCATATAATTCAATATATAGTTCAGTTCTTTCCACAAAAAAAATAAAAAAAATCATCAATGTATTGAATTAAATACCTTGTCTGATAAGCCATGTATTTTGCAATATGTATGCTATATAATACATGTATATTGGTATTTCAACACATATTGATCATTTTAAGCCGTCTGGCAAAATGACAACTAAATGTAAACAGAAGATATGGGTAACTAAGTGTTTTAGATTTCTACATCACAGCCCCATACGTAATAAACGACCAATCCTATCTGGCGTAGAGATAACAAACTCATATTAAGGTCAGATATCTAAAACATTCTTAAAATGGCGGACGTTAAACATTATAGAAAAGAATGGTATATAGCGAATTTACTGTTATTTGGAATAGTGTTGCTGGCTTCAGATGGGGTATGTCATGGATGTAAGTAACTTATTTTTGTAAATTGTAAACAATATTAGTTAATAATTATCTGCTTGATGATATATTCACCATTCAAACTTTAAATAATATGTAAGAATTACAGCGTACGCCTTTAAAACCAATAAAGTAGTGTATTTCCTTAATGAAGTATTTAGAGGATGAGTGATTGTAAGTTCAATAATAAATTTATTGCACGAGTTGAATATAATTATATCATGCGAGCCTCTGGCGAGCATAATATTATTTAATTCAACGAGTTCAATCAATTCAGTAATGAACTTACACGAATTTTATATTCTATTCATCACATACTCAAAATAAAGACCGTTAAAGTGAAAAAAGAGTCATTTTTCATTGACGCGCCTATAGTATAACGCTAACATTTAGCGCGTCTTTACACCTTGTTTGTATAACGTTAATGACGTCACGTCAAAATATATGCACGGCCGTTCACAAACTCCTCACAGTGATTACCTCCCTTGGCAGAATTGTAATCACTGCCTTCACAGACGTCACATGATGATGAAAGTCACATGACGTAACGTCGAAATTCAAATGTAAATATCGACCGTTACATAGAAAATCTAACGTCATTTTTCTCTTTCTGTTTTATTTTTAACTGTTTGTACCTACGTCAGTTATATTTTATCAAAAAATTATCAAAAGTATACAAAATAATGAAAAATAAATTAAAAAGCTAAAAATATA
This sequence comes from Ruditapes philippinarum, assembly GCF_026571515.1. Taxonomy (NCBI): domain Eukaryota; kingdom Metazoa; phylum Mollusca; class Bivalvia; order Venerida; family Veneridae; genus Ruditapes; species Ruditapes philippinarum. The sequence goes on from NW_026853486.1 coordinate 1,997, forward strand.
AATATCCAAATATTGATATTTCAATGTTTGTGATGGCAGAGATCTCTGTACTGATAAGGGGAGATCACTGCGTAGGAGATTGGGCCGTTCAATACCATTTTTACGGAGTCACAAAATCAAACACGGGTGTGTGATAAATTTGGATATTATCACTTTGTACTATTCGATCGTTGTTTACAGTTCTGCCTGATAGGAAAGTTTAAGTGAGCAAATGTGTTAAGAACTCTTTTTTAAGAAAATTGAATTTATTTAACTTTTAAGATTAAATGGATAAGTATGATTAAATTTCGCATTAACGCATTAACTTTAATTCTAACATGTACTTAACAATATTCCTCAAACAGACAGGGCAGGCAAGTGCATTATTACACCATATAATTTTGCGCAACATAAAAAGGAAATGCACAGACGTAATATTATTAGTTATAAAGATCGTTGACAGGTTATATGGTCCTATATAAACGGCTATTTGTAAATATAACCCGAGCCGTTAGGCGAGGGTTATATTGCAAACAGCCGTTTATATATGGCCATATAACCTGTCAACAATCTTTATAACGAATTTATAATACAGCAAGCATCATTTTTAGAGAAAAAAGTAAGATTTCTTCATGAATCGACAGCGGCCGTGTATATAAAACTATATAAACGTCACGATTATCCAATGAAAAATGACGTTACAAACGTGCAGTATTATAAGACGTCAAATATGACGTTAATTAACTTAATAACGTCAAGACATTTTACTTCTACGTTCATTGTAGTTCAACATATTCTTTAGTCTAGATTCACTGCCCCTGTTACTACGTTACTAGTAATCGCAGAATAATAGGCTGGGGACCGGCCTTCATGCATATTCTCATCCATTCTCTTTTATGTTAGCATGTTAGAATTTTAATGTATAAATTATTTATTTTTATCATATACCTGTGCCATTTTGCGACTCCGTAAAAATGGTATTGCACGGCCCTGTATATAGTTTGACGTGACGTCATTTGCGTTATACGAACATCTATATACATACCATAGGCGCGTCAAAGAAAAAATGACTCCTTTTCGCTTTAAACGGTCTTTATTTTTGGTATGTGATAAATAGAATATTACATTCGTGTAAGTTCATTATTGAATTTTATTGAACTCTTTGAATAAAACAAGATTATGCTCGCCAGAGGCTCAGTTTTGAACTTCCAGTCATTCAGTATCCTGTATTTCTTGCATTATAGTATAACAATGGACGGTTTATAGTTCAAATGCTTTGAAATAAATTATTAATGATTATATTCCTACGCATTTGAACTCTAACCATTTATTATTCTACAACAATGCACTCAAATTATTTTATCAAAGAATATGGTGGCATATCTCTGCCACCAGATAACCACATAACTAACTAGTTAATTAAGAGGTTAACTAGTTACGCAGCTAAATTAACTAGTTAGTTATGTGGTTAACTAGTTACGTACATTGCAACTAGTTAATTTTTTTCAAAAAATAAAAGATCATATCGGGAAATAAATGCATGTTAGTGCCTACAACTGTCGTCTTTTTATTATTTTACCAGCTTAATATTAAGTGATTAACTAGTTACGTAACTAGTTAACCTCTAAATTAACTTGTTAGTTAAGTGATTAACTTGTTACGTAACTAGTTAATCACTTAACTTACTAGTTAATTAATATAACGCTTATATTTAGTGCGTTTTAAAAATATATTTGTGTATAAAGCAAACGTATCACGTCAATATATATATGCACGGCCGTACAGTACCATTTTTACAAAGCCGCAAAAGTGGCACGGGTATGCGATAAATTATTTCTTGCTTTCCAGTGTTTTATTATAATATATCAGATAATTATATTCTGATAAACCACTAGTGAAATTTATAAAATATAATTTTCACTGTAGCCGGACTATATCAGAATGCGGATGAAATAAAAATCATAACTAAATGGAAGAACAGGCAGATATAGATGCCGTAATACGTAAATTTTGCTTCTTTAGGAAAAGAAAGTCGATGTCACCTTACATCATGTTAAAAATGTAACAAAATCAGAGAAATTTAACAGAACTATATTCCAAAATTGATGATGTGACGTCATGATGTGATGACGTCACAAAGGAGAATGCGCGACGTTACGCGGCAAAATCAGTAAAAAAAATACTTAAAATCACTTAAAAAGCATGAAACAAAAAGAAAATTTATTTGTTTTACATATAAGATTGAAATATATTTCATTCGTGAGTACCAGCTAGGGCCTATTATATTTTCACTCGTGGCTACGCCACTCGCGAAAATATTGCATCTGTTGTTCACTCAGTGAAATTATATAGAGGATATTTGTTTGTTTTGCATGTAAGATTGAAATATAATTTCACTGAGTGAACACCAGATGCAATATTTTCACGAGTGGCGTAGCCACGAGTGAAAATATAATAGCTGGTGTTCACGAATGACGTCACATCATCAATTTTGAAATATAGTTCTGTTAAATTTCTCTACTTTTGCTACATTTTTAACATGATGTATGGTGACATCGACTTTCTTTTCCTAAAGAAGCAAAATTGACGCATGACGGCACTTATTTCTGCCTGTTTTTCCATTTAGTTATGATTTTCTTTTCATCCGCATTCAGATATAGTCCGGCTACAGTGAAAATTATATTTTATAAATTTCACTAGTGGTTTATCAGAATATAATCATCTGATATATTACAATAAAACACTGGAAAGCATGAAATAAATTTCAATCTTACATGCAAAACAAACAAATATCCTCTATATAATATCATCAACTTGGCCTTCAAATTAGAGATTAGGACTCGAATTTTTAACTAAGTTTTACAGGATTATATCAGTTAAAGAAACCACAGTTATGCTATATCTTTATGTACATTGTCTCCAGATGACATGGAGTTTTACTGCGACGAAGAGTTTAGTTTCATTCTCAAAGATGAACAGCAAATTGAGCTCAAAATGGATGACAATTACATTTACGACCGCCGGAATAGTATCTACTCGACAAGACGCACGGATAAAGTGTGCGAGACTAAGTTTGAAGCCTGGTATTCGTACTATTCTTACTTCATGATCTACTTTGACGATTTAGACCTAGACTGTAGCGATGGACATCTTGAGTTTTATAGTGGCGAAAGTGGACAATCGCGAGTCAATGGTAAGCGAAAATGTAAAATCAAAGTGCTGAAAGCACGGAATGCAACGGACACATTAAAATGAAATGTTAAGAATAACTTAATGCACTGATTAGTAACCTTCCAAAATTTTTGTTAAGTCATTATTAAACTAGACGGCCTTAAAATGTCTCCATAATTTCAATCGTGCTTTATCGATAAGCAGGTCACATCTTACCAACGCCTTCGAATTTGCATGTAACATGCGAAAAGGGATATTGTAAAACAGTCGATATTTACTAACTGATTAAAGGATCTCCTGGTGATTTTCTCGTGACGTGATGGAATTTATTTGTGTACTATTTGATGCAGGTCATCCGTTTTTCTAGAATAATCATTTTTAATGTGAAAAACGTCCCAAAACTACAAAGTGTTGCAACGCCTTTTCACACAAATCGGGCTAAGAATTGCAATAACTTTCCGATTTTTTATTTAATTTTGAGCAGACTTCTTTTTTAAGATTCTTTGCAGATTTTTCAATTTAAAATGCTTCTTTATCTTAAAATTCAAATTTAGTGAGAAAGTGTGCATTATTCAACATCCTTAATATTATTAATATTAATTAATCCTTAATATGTTTTTAACGTTTTGAGAAACGCTGTACATGTAATTTCTGTCTACGCGAACAAAAGGCTCTGTTTACAGCAATGCAAATCTTTCCTGCTTTTTTCAGGATTGGAAGCGGATATTTGTGGGTCAAGTAAACCAGATGGTGTTTATACAATAAAAGACAGGTATTTCAGAATAAGATACGTCCCAAAGAGACGTCAGTATATTACCGATATATTTACAGTGGTGATAACAGCTTATGGTACAGGTATGTATATGTATAACCATGATCGAGGGTTTGGTGCGACAATGTTTAAGCTCATAATTTATATACATGTATATATATGTTCATATATGTTTCGCACCAAGCCATCCGGATTGTTGCATTTCATAGCACCTAATAAAGTATGTTACATAGGTTTATCCTCCATGCATTAAATGAGTGGTGTTCGCCTATTCAATATAGTATACAAACAAACAAACAAACAAACAAACAAACAAGACATGAATGGCGAAACTTACTGAACTGCGTCAGAGATATGGAAAGTCTTCTTTTATAAACAATGTTTGACAACAGTTCATAAACATACAAAGTTTCATACCATTTTTTTCATCAATTTAATTGAGAAATTATTAATAAAGTACAATGTTTTTGTTCCTGCCAACATTTACTACAAAAAGTAAGGGGAGATAACTCCAGACTTGTTACATTCTGCTTTGGAAGAAGAATCTATACAAGTATTATTGTTATTATTTTCAATCCTAATTGTCTCCATTATTCAGTTTATTAAAGCCACATGCCTCCAGACGATCAAATAATTTCAAGAAAATCCAATGTGAGAAAAATATACTTAGATTTTAGAAAAATAAACATATTCACAATTCATGTAATGATTTACATGTTATATGCAATGAATGACTGATTTTGCAGTATTTATCAACATATATTAACACTGCGTGACTAACGCAGTAAGGGATACTTTTGTATAGTTTGACCTTTACTTTGATAATTAACGTTGATTGAAAGTTCTGTTTTCAATATGTAATTAGTACTTTCTTTGTTCACTACTGTAGGCAATATTTTACTTTTAAGTACACTTTCAAATATATTCATGAAAATTAGCATGAAGCTAAAGGCACGCTGCTTTAAAGTGTGATGTGTTGTGGAATAAATTCTTTTGTTGTACAGCTAAGATAACAAAATGATGGTTTGATTTATAACCGATTATTTTACATTCTATATGTTAAAAAATGAAATTACTTCACCATTAAGGCGACACAGCAATTAAACAAGAGAGTTCATAGTTAATTAACATAGTTAATTCAGTACATTTTTATCTTTTTACAGGATATTGTCCCAGCTATGGACACACGTGTTCTAACGGAAGATGTATAGATGATGATATAGTGTGTAATGGTTATAACTCGTGCGGTGACAATTCATCATGTGATCTAAGCACGGGTGCTATAATTGGTATTGCTGTCGGGGGTGTGGCTGGGTTAGCTATTGTCGTAAGTGCGATCATTTGCTGTGTATGCTGCGCAAAACGAACTGGGATGAGGCAAGGAACGACTGTACAGGTAAATTTTCAGGAGTTTTTTAGAACTCAGTAGCTATATTTAATAACGCCCTATACATAATCTGCTAATCTATCCATTTACATGTACAATCGACTCTGATTATCTCGAAGTCGCCGGGACCTTCGAAAAAAGTCGAGATAACGAAATGTCGAGATAAACGTAAATGTCATAATTAAGGTTTTGATCAAACAGAAACAGTTTTTATTTATTTATTTATTTAAATATTTATCTATTTATTTACTTTGGGCTTCTAGATACCTTTATCTTCATAAAATCAACTAAGTAATATATTTTTGGCTTGTTTCCTTGAGGTAGTTTCTTGTTAGTTTACAAGTTATTCATCTTCTTTTTTATTTAACAAGTCAGGGGAAATAAGGCTATCAAGTCAAGATGTGTAATAAACACACAGTAGGAGAATGATTGGAAATGGTCTGGCGTTATGGTATTTTATTTCAACAAACTTTGTATTCATTTTAACAATATTCCTAGTACTTCGTGTATATAATGTTGTGTGAATTTCTTGCCTTATGTCTTACTATTTTGCCGAGGGAAAGCCAAAAGTTATATGAAATTGGATGTCTTAATTATGCGTTAATCAAGGGACAATGAGCGAATGAAACGGTTGCAAACGGACGCATTAGCTTGGAAACTTTTGATAGCTTTTCCTTTAGTGAAATCCATGGTTGTCCATTTATCCTTTTGTTAATAAATACCAATTGTCAATCATATTTAACTTTCATTAAATTGATGCAAATTGAAAGAAACCCGTTTTTGTAATAAATACAAGGCTAAAAATGTCAAATGATGAAACATTTGTAGGTATGTATTTAGAAATAAAATAGAAAAGAATAAATGTTTACCTTACCAATAGTTTAAGTAACTGCATAACTGTTTCATTACATTTTACTCGTTAATTAGCCAGACGAAGTGCACGAAAGGCCAAAGCAGCCAAGGAAGATTAAGTGTCGTCCCCACCGGGGATATTCCGATCTGTGTCAGATATTGTTCTTGCATATATTCTGCCACATTATTTCATATTTAAAGTGGTTTGTCTCAATAAGATATTTGTTCATGGAAATTAATGTCATTTCATCCATAACTATTTTCTTTCAATAGCGTATGAATTCACAACTTTAATAACAACGACAAAATGATGTCATCCTAGGCGCATAGACGGTTCGTGGAAACGCCAGTCTGCAATGCAAGAACACTTCATACGGCTCTCTTGTTAAAAAATCTATTCAAAAATATCAATCTTATACAGTAACTTAACAATTCATTTACAGATAAATAGTTTCATGGTACTTTTATGAGTTGTTGTGCAAGTCAATACCAAGTTATTTAGTAATTATGGACTATAATGCCCTTATTATACAACATTAACACATTTTTGTTCTCTCGTTTATTGCAGAATACAGGTGCACCTGTTGTTGTTTATTCCGCACAGAACCAGAACCGATTCAGTCAACCTATGTACGGAGTGAATCAGCCTATGTACGGAGTCAATTACAACATACCCCCGGGACAACAACAGCCCGTCACTATACAAAATCAGGGTACGCCGTATCCTGCCAGCTCTGCAATGTATCCAACTGTACCGTCTGACAACAACATCAATAATCAAAGTGCTGCAGGCACTTACAATGTGCCTTCATAACAAAACAACGTCATATGTAAACTACGTCATCACGATACAATGCTATGAAATATTCAGTATAAGAGCTACTGAATGACTATAAGAATATGTCTAACCTGTGTGACTCACAAAAGATTGTACCTCAATATCTAGGGAAACATCAAGAACAAAATGTATCCCATAACAATAAGCGAAATGTTGATAAACTTGCATCATTTTTTTTATTCATGTGTAAAACTGCCTCTTAGTTTTATACTGGACAATAACAGACTACGTAGATATATTCAAAATTAACAATTTGTATCTTAATGGGGTAAAAAATATGGGAAATTGGAAAAAGCTGTGATATATATCATTTTGTAATGTTTTATAAAAAAAATTCATTTTCATCGTATTTTCGTACTTGTATTCATTTTATTCACTCTGGTGCTACACAAATCAAGTTACATTTTCCTTTCAGTTTGAAATCTTTTAACAACAGAATAGTGATAACGCATTCAAATAACACAGATATTTATATCAGAATTGCAGATTTTATAGATAAAAACCAGTTGAAAACACTTGTTATTACTAAACAAACAGAAATTGGTTATTTATTTTCATTAATATTTGATTTTATCCAAACACATGCTTTTATTTAAGGTTTTCAATCTTCTTATAAACACTGTATATGTACATCCCTCAACACAGGAAGGTCAAAATAACCACCATATATAGTTTACACAGGTTTTGTGAAATAGTAATGCCGAATGCGTACAATATATGACCGTAACGTAAACATGTTATATAGTAAATCAAAATAATGACACGGCTGCTAATCCATTATATCCAGCGATATATCCATCGATATATCGCTAAATATGTGCAGCGATAAATGTATCGTATGAAATGTCGCACCTGAAACTCCCGCAATAAATATAAGTTCAGGTTCAGATTATATCTAAGATAATTATGGCTTATGATAGTAAGTAATGCTTAAATATAATTTAAATTTAATACTTAAGCAACCAAACAGAACATGGACAGAAGAATTCGAGCCCTTGACATTTTACGCTTCTCCATACGAGGTCTGTTCCAAGCGTTCCCATAATGCTCCTTTAAAATAAACAACAATTTACACACGTGTAAGTTCAATTTATTCCAATCTTGTATGCAGAATTTCATAAGTTTTATGACATAGGTTTACAAATAACAAAACAATATCCTTTACAATATTTCGACATATATATTGCACACCTTTTTACTTGCTCAAAAAAATAATATACAAATAAGATTTATTTAGTTGCAATTACTCTGCAATGGTAAAGGAAGGAATTAATCTTAGAGAGGCAAGCTGCAACTAGAAGAGGTAAGTACAACTCCCCAATTCGAAAATCAGAATTAATCATACAAGAAAAGGCTTAAGTTAGTCTCTGTTAATGCTTTTCCGCCAAATATTATTATATCGTAGCAAAACGGTTATTTCCGCAACGTTATTTTTTCAAAATCTTGGGCATTAGATTATTTACAATCACTCATAAGACTACCTTCATTCAGATGTCGGTATTACTGTTGAAACGATTTTTTTTTAATTTATAACACACTAACCTATAGCTTTTTTTTCTAAGAGTTATTATGAAAACATTGCATGTGGAACAGTGGAATAGGTTTAATTCCATTTATCTCCCCTGACGTTCCATTCAGTATCAACACATTTAGCTATTTCAACCATTATTTCGTTGAAAACTATACATTGTGTATGCAATAAAGGTAAAATTTAAACTTAAGTATTTTATCTTTCTATTAATACATTTACATCTTTAAATTTGAAACAACATATAAGAATAATTGTTTACAAAATCAACCCTTACAAATGTGAAGATACAATCGCAACTTGTCGGCCCTTTCCGTCAATCTTCGGATAACGACCTCGAACACAATACCAAGAATATACAAAAAGGTAACGGTATTTATTTCGGCAAAATGTATGTTTATAAAATAGTAAGTGAATGGTGGAAGTTGTTGACTAAGTTTATTCCATAGTATGATGAAAAGTCCATCTAAATTGACTTAAAGTTATAAAAATAAACAGTTCATATTAAAAATATATGTGTCATAATTTTATGATATTTGATAAAACTAAAAGGACAAAATGTATACCTGAATACATTATTTTGATGTTGATTATAATTGTATTTCGGCGTGTGTTTCAAAACTTATTCTATTTGTCAGGCATATTTTTTAATCAAAATATGACTGACATAGACTTGATTTTTTGGCAGATGTCATTGTTACAAGGGAAGTTTTATAATATACATCCATGCTATTACCATCACAGCCTTGTGTTTTAGTTTGCAAACAAAAGTCACGTGGTAAAACTATTTCACAATCGAAACGTCCACTTCTGTATCTATAATATCCTTATCCGAAAACTGACGGAAAAGGGCCGAAAAGTTGTGAGTGCTGGTTGCGGTTTTTTTAGCTGCTTTACTTTTGTTTAGTTGATATACTTTTGTTTGTCGGAGCTAGTGTTTTCTGTTTAAATGTATCCGACGTAAAATAAATTTTCTTGTATCTTTACTTGATTGTCCATTTCAGTGATTACGAATTATCGTCGAGGTGTTCCAAATTCAGTTTTATGTGAAATACTACTTTTATTAGCAAATACTATTTATGGTATATTGTACTATTAAAATTAAAATAAACACACATTCTGTGTGATCCTGCTTTTGAAGAATGAAGAGATGAAGTCGATTCAATGTATTAGACTCAACACAAACCAATAAATTCCAAATAGATATGTAAAGACCTCCGTCGAAGAACACTCTTAATTTAAAGATAATATCGGACATAAACACACACAATAAAACCCAGTCCGATAAATCTCCAAAATTACAAGTATCTAAAGAACTCTAAATAGAAACATTTTCCTTTGATTCTATAAACTATAGAACAATAAGATTTAGAAAATAACAGAAGGCTTGCAAGAAGGAGAAGAAGAAGAAGAAGGTGATAATGATATTTATTAAGATGTTGTTGATGACGATGATGAAGATGATGACAATAAAAATGATGATTATGAATGATGATAATGACAATTAAGGTGATGATGAAAATGATGACAATAAAAATGATGATGAAGATGTTGACAATAAAGATGATGCTGATGATGATGAAGAATAAGATGATGGCAATAAAAATGATGATTATGAATGATGATAATGACAATAACGGTGATGATGAAAATGATGACAATAAAAATGATGATGAAGATGTTGACAATAAAGATGATGCTGATGATGATGAAGATTAAGATAATGGCAATAAAGATAGAGATGCATGATGACAATAAACATGATGATGATGAAAGTGATGATGAAAATGATGACAATGATGGTGAAGTTGGTAATGATTAAGATGATGACAATAAAGATGATGTTGATTAAGATGATGATGATGATTATGATGATGATTATGATGAAGCACAATCATTATAATTATAGTTATTATCATCATTATCATCAGCATCATCATTATCATCTTAAATAATGATATCATTAAAGAGTTTTTAGTGCATGTGTAAGAATTAAATTCCACATAATTTGTCAGATTTATTCATTGTCACATTTAATGAACTTTTATTTCATGTTTTACTTGACATATATTTCTACAAATAGAACTTGTATCAATCACGTGCACGCTGTTATTACTCACATCACTTCTACGGGCAATAAATTCACAATTACTGATAAGCCTACCTTTTGAATACCCTTTATTTGTTTATTTACTTGCATCGTAAATCTCTACCCGTTAAGATAGGGTAACCTGTATTGAATATCGTCATATGTTTTATCAAAACACAATGGCGTCCCGGACAGTAACGTTTATAATTTTCGGACTTTTTCTACCTTTGATTAATGCGCGACACGATTGTAAGTATTTTTTATTTATTTCATGAAACATGCTTTAATAATAATAATTATAAATGTTTCTTAATTTAGAAAATAGGTTAGGAATAACGGTAAACAGCAAAACTTAATTGAATTTATACGTACACTTGTTTTTATTGGGAAGAAACATACAAAAGACTCAGTATAAATATAGTTAAATACTTAGATGCATGGCTAAGTCATTCAGTTTACAATAATTCATCTTTAATCGATTGTGTAGGAAGCTATAAACTTATTAAAATACTCTCGAATCTGTCAGTACGAAGCAATGAGTGTTAAGTTTATTTCTCATGGAAACAACGGCTTGCCCCTGATAGGGGTTGAACCCACGCGTTCAGAATTCCTTTAATTTAGTGCTCGCCAATTTTTTTAAGCATATCACCGACGAGGATTTTTCAAATTTTCAGGTTTCAAATCTTAATAGAACAGATTTTATATAAACTGGACGTTTTATATTATAAAACGCAAGTGGGCGGAGCACTAAGCTGGTTAGACTGCATATATTGGATGTTCTTCGTAAATAAGAAAGCTACAGTCGCTTTGCAAGCTCCGCTCCTTTTTAGCTTTCTTATTTACGAAGAACACCCAATATGCACTCTAACCTATACATAGTTGGACACTCGGTTAATTCAATTAAAGTCAGTTAAAGCATTTGATATAAAATCATGTTTCAAATGGTCGTTTTGGGAGATATTTCAGTTATAATGTATCCACTTAAGAATTACATATCAATATCAAAATGTGTCGCTTACGTCATTAACATTTTTTATTTATTTCATTTTCTTAATTCCATAAATTGCGTGTAAAGATTACGTATTTCAAAAGCAAAATATAAATTGTTCAAAGGTAGAACATAACACGTTAATAAGAACCCCATTTCCGGTTAACCCTGATCAAACAAATTTATACATGCCAGAGCCATGAATTTACATGGACAAACAGTACAAAATTGTTTCATCATGAAAGTATTGTTCTTATTTAGGGCAATAATTATGCCTGTCTTGCTTTGAAGGGTAGAACTGTTCAAGGCTTGAATGAACGCTTTTCATAATTGGTGACCCTGACACTATAAAAGCCATACTGCGACTTGCGGATGAGTGCTACCTTGGGTTGAATTATTTCAGGCAATAGAAAGTACCGAGTAGAACCACCGACCTTCCGTAAGCTAGCTGGATGGCTTCCTCACATTAATCGAACCCGCCACATCGGTAATGGGCAAGTTGTTCGAAGCCAGTGACCTTAGAAGCCCCTCGTTGAAAAGACAAAGTGTGAAGTGCTGGGAGGTTTTAGTCAAATATACATTGTACTTTTTAATATGGGTAATTTATTGAAATAAGTGGAATTTACAGTTTCCCTCCTCCGGCAAGCTCACCGACTTTGTTTATTTACTAAAGATACTAACTCTCCGCATTTTATCACAATCATGTTTATATGTCTATGCTAATGTCTTATTTGACTTAACGTGACTTCAACCCTTGTTAAATATCATGACTATGAATATTCATTAGTAACCTGATAATGATAAACGTTTTCAGAATGTTACGTGCATGATTTAATATACATGTAGCAGATTTACGACAAATGTTATATTAACATTCTTGTTATGTAAGATAGGGATGATTAATACTACACCCCGGTACACCTCCCGACATAACCTTCGGCCAATTTTTTGTTAATTTAATTAAGAAATAACATCGGCCTGAGGGGTGTATATCGGCTATTTAACACCGGTTTGGAGTTTTGATGCGCAGGAATTGACCACGAAGGCCGTAGGCCTGAGTGGTTAATTTTGTCGCATCAAAACGACAAAACCGTTGTTAAATAGCCGATATACACCCCTCAGGCCGATGTTATTTCGATTCTAACACGATAAAAGAAGGACAATCTCTTATGTTATTTTTCAAGCGGAAATAACTTCCGGCGCCGATTTTCGTATAATGCTGTTCGATTTTCGCACCCTACTATTGCGAAGATATAGAAATAATTAAACAAAAGAAATAAAAAGAAGAAAATAACGTTATTTTATCAAGTTTTCAACAAAAAAAACTTACGTCGTATTGAGTTTACATCAGTGCCCAATTTATCATTCTTGTATGTATGAAATAACGTCAGCTTGTTTATGAATGAGTTGATTACTTAGGATGACGTCATTACGCTGCTTACGGCTTGGCGCCGTTTTATCAAAATATTTATTAACTGATATGGATCTATTATGTGGCGTTAGTGTATGTGAGATATTATTTCGGTATTGTATGAAAAGAAAACATTATACGAACTGAAAATATAGATAAAAATGCTTTTTATTGTTGCTTTAAAAGGCTTTGTAAACTATACAATCGAGGGTGAAAACATAACAGCGCATATACAAGTAGTCCCTAACCGGTGTTTATTGGCAGTTTAACACCAGTTTTTTTCCTTCTTTGTCTATAGTGGCAAAATCACGTGAGTGTTAGAATACTAGATATATGAAGACAATTTTGAAAATCCAAAATACACACTTATAATACAAGCTAAATTAATTTAAAAAAAACTTACAACATTACAACAATGGAGTGATCCGAGTAAGAATTATGTTACATATAACAAGAAGTATCTCGGACGAGGTAAAATTGCGTTTACTTGCATTGTGTTTTTCGGATGCACTTGTTTTTCCGGGATCGTGGACGTCATTGGTAGTTTCGTCATTTTAGAATGTCATTTATAACTCTGTAAATCCTTATGTTGAATAAAACATTTATTAGATCTCAAACATTCAAAAAATTTAACCAGAAATTTTGTTTCCGATACTCCTTTAGATTATTGTTTTATTTGGACGTGTATACGTTTCAGAAAGATCCTTTAGATTATTATACTAATTTTAGAATGGCTTATAGCCAAAGAGAGTCCCGGATTTCAGTTTGTAATTTTAAATGACCAATGAGAATCGTTCTAATATTAAGTTCTTCCCTGTAAATTTTACAGAAAGTCAAACCGACAGAAATTCTAGTACAGTAAGCCATTCGCAGACGATAAATAGACATTGTAAACATACGATACTTGACGCATGCGTGAAGGTTTGGTACAATATTTTGTATTGTATATAATCCTTATATGCTTTAAGTTCTTTATATGAGTAACATCTGATAAATTATTTACAATGTCTCCTCAGACAAGATGGAAGACTATTGCGGCCGACAACTGAGCATGTCCCTTAAAGCTACCTATCAGCTGGAGCTCGAACTGACTGATAACAATATATACACCAACATCTATCCTTGGACAAACCCGAAGCAGCAGCGCTCCTGCGAGATTACTGTGTTAGCGTGGTATGGTACATATCCGAAATTGATGTTTTATTTCGATGACCTTGACCTTGACTGCAAGAATGGTCATCTAGAACTTTACGTTGGTCAGACAAGCGAAACACGAGTACCGGGTAAGTTAGTTAAATAATGAAATTAAGATAGTTCTACAAAAATAATGCTGGTTTAAAAAAGGGTCATGCACAAAAGTGTACCGTAATCCATAACGAGTGATATTATTGCAGGAAAACACAGAGTTGACAAAAATATGAATTATAAATAAATGAAATAAATATGAACTTAAATGAAATTTAGACAAACAGCATACGTAATTTAGATACATGAAATCGATCAATATACATGTGATTATTTTACGATTTCTTTCGAGGTAACTTCGTGCAATTGAATGTTTTTTTATTGCTGAAATTGAAAGAAAAGCGATCGTTCAATATTTATTATTGCACTCCTAGTTTGTTTGCATTTGAATGAATTATGATATTGCAAGTTTGTAACGTCGATTTCCATTGGACAATCAAGAAATTTATGTTTTAAATATCTACGCAGATACTTAAAAATATGATTCGTTTTATCAAAAAAAAAAAAATAAAAAAATAGAAAAAGAACGTGGAGTACATTGTATTACAAGTTCGATGTAAGAATGACAGTTTATATGGCCATATCTAAAACAGTTATTTACTATATAACCATCCACTCACGTCCCGAGTTATATAGCATTTTAACCGTTAAAATCAGGTTATACAGGCCGATAGTTCACCAAAATTTGACCTTTTTAATAAACTTAAATGGCTGAAATTTTACGTTGAAAAAGACCGCACAGCAATGATGGTGTATTTATATAAGTCTTTAAACAAATATTATTGAACTATCATTATTATCATTATTATAAATATATTGATTATTATTTTTTTTTTAATTATTATTATTATTATTATTATTATTATTATCATTATTTTGTAGTTGTATAAAGAATATATCCTCTACGTAATCATTCTATTTTTAGTAAACAGCATGACTTGTCAAGCGTTTATGATTATATTCACCTTTCACCCGATAAAAAGCAAATACTAGTGGAGATGATCTTATTGACACTTTGAAACATAGTAAATATAATAAATAATAAATTCTAGCTTTAAAATCTGAAATGATGACTTATGATAAGCCTACGGTTTGCTTCTTTAAAATATATATATTTTACACGTATCTAAAATAGTTTTCTTTTACCCCAGGACTGGAGAAGAATATTTGCGGGAAAACCACACAAAGAGGTTCCTTCAGGGTTGATTCTCCATACCTACGTATTAAATATGTACCTACTAGGGTGCAGTATATAAAGGATGTGTTTTCTATAACAATAACAGCCTTCACAGATGATGGTAAGTTACGTACGTAAGAAAATTAATATTTTCCCCGTTAAACCATCTTTATAATTTTGGCGCATTTTTCTGGCATAATTATTCATTTGCCTAGCTATTGGCAAGTAAAAGTCTTTCAGTCACTTGTTATAATTATAGTGCTTTGCGCGCGTTCTTGGTCATCAAATGCGTCTTGAAATCTAATTGTAGCTTCCAAGATTTTCAAAATGGCGGCGCCCAGTTAACTAAGGATTTTTCTCAAATTTGTTAGACTTAGAAATATATTCTTATTGATTTTAATGAGTTTCATTTTAACTTATACACGTCATACAATCAAACTTACAGCTCTTCAACCCTCGAGGAAGACCCCGCTCGGACTTTCCACGTATAACCTGATTTTTATGCAAGTTACTGTAAACATTACAATAGAAATGATTTGCAAGAGCAGCATTAGAACAATTACATTATGTGTGTTAACCAAAAACGTCACGGAAGCAATTCTATTCTGTCAAATCCGAGAAAAAACGTTTGACCCGTTGGGCCACTAACGATATAAAGCAAATGTATGTGCATAATTCGACGCGTAAAAATAACTTAAATCAGAACTTATATCAGTGTTTACACGGAAGAGATTGTTTCTTTTTCTATCTTTTCAATAAAGAAAAACGGAATCCCTTAAGAAAGCCAAACACAGCAAAATTGAAAATATTACAGTCTCGGTTTGATTTAGCCTATTCGTGGAGGGGATGGGTACATTGTAATTGCAAGCTACTATCCACGCCCTCTAGCACCGGCTTAAGCAAAATTCAATATTCATCTTGAACTGGTATCACCTCGTATCTCATGCAACTCATACATATCTAATTGTACAAAGTTTCAGGTTCGTGCCCAATTTATTCACACAAATGTGAAAATTCCCTCTGTATCAACAAAGGTATTGACTGCGACGATATTGGTCCAGATGCTAATGCGTGTGATGATGACGAGTCTGACGATTGTGGTGATGACGTCAGTGGGATTGCGGGGACTATTATTGGCGCAACAATTGGTGGTCTGTGTCTGCTAGGGTTTATCACATGCATCATCGTCTGCTGTTTGTGTTGTAAACGGCCAATCAGGAAATCGACGGTCGAAAATCAGGTACGTGTATTAATGAATTACGGTATTTGTAAAAAAAAACCAACAGCTTCCCTTCCCAATAAAATAAAAAAAAATAATAAAAATAAGGAAATAAACAAAAAAAAAAACTGCTAAAAATTGAATGTTGTCTTAATTACAGATATTATATTATTTATAATACATGTAGGTTTATAACATAATACTATAATTTATATGTATATTGAAAACAATACAGCAGAGGGCTGTAGTATTTTTCTTTTTTTTTCAAATAATTACTTCTCTCAATTCGAAATCACATTATCTTTTGTGATATATGTCTCTTCTATCGAGAATGGAACGAATGCTGTCCGTTGCAGGTCTCAGCAACGCGTTTTTGACAGCCATTGTCCGCGTTGGTTATACACCGTGGATAACCTTTTCAAAATGATAATTTGTATAATATATAGAGATTGCAAATGATTCCATTACATTATGTCATAAATTCATCTACAGTCGTGTTTTTATGAAGAAGAATATTTGTTTGCATTGTTAGTGTAGGTTTAACTTCCTTTTGTTCTTTAATAATCTGATATTATTTTTAGTATCAACAGAGCCCTGTGGTAGTGAGCTCTACAGGCCAACACCAGGGGTACAATCAACCGATGTATGGTGTTGGGCAGGGAGGAGTGTACCAGACAATGCAAGCAACAAACCCTTCGACTTCCAGGAATATTTTCCCAACAGCTCCAGAAACAACGGGGCAACAATACAGCTACCAAGAACCAGCCGAACTTTTTTCGTATGAAAACATTCCTATGGCACCACCGGCTTATTCGGAAATCTACGGGCCACCTGATATCCAAGCACCGCCCCTAACCGCCAAAGAAGAACATGTGCACGTGAAACTAGATAGCGCGAAAGCTTGACAAATTATGAAGGTTTTGTGGTCTTTTAAATTGGATCAACATAATTATTTGCTTGATTCATCTTGCATGTTATAAACCTAACTGAAGAGAAAACGGAAACATACATGTCCTATTAAGAATATGGCCTTCTATTAAACAAGGGAAAGAAACATACATATAAAATATAAATAACAAACATTTAAATGGACAGACACATGCATTCTTCCGATTCATTTTAGTTTGATATCAAGTAAATATTTTTTCATATTTCTTTTGAATACACAGAGAGACGGAGATTCTTTAATATATAAATGTAAATTATCCCTAACTTGCATAGCATTATTTCTAAAAATTCTTGTAACATACATTTGTATTTTGTACATGTATTATGTTTCTATTAGTAGTTGATCTAAGTGTTTATGTCTAATTTTTCGAGGACACTAGGATATCTGAAATGAAGAATGCAGTATGCGACGTGCATCTATTTTCAAAAGTTAAACACTTTAAGTTATGGAATAGTTGAAAAGATGGCGTTTTAACTGGTTATTTAACAATTTAATCTTAGCTGCGAAATTCAAAATCAGTTTTGTTGAAAGTGCTCCATATAATACAACAATAATCAAAACAAGGTAAACTACAGTTATTGTAAAACATTTCTTTCATTTCAGCTGATAAAAAGTAGGTTATACGTTTTAAGAGAACAATTTGTTCTTTTTTTGTAATTTATTACAGACATACTTTATTTGTATATTTATATATTCCATTGTAAGCTTCCATCTAAATAAATACGTAATAATTTCTGTGATTTCGTTTGACTTAGGCATATACCTTCTATATTTATAACTAATGAAGGTTTGGATTTTAATTTCTTTTCTGGCCCAATTACCATACAAGTGGTCTTTTTGGGGATGTTATTCAGTTTACATCATTTACTTATATTTTCAACATCACATTGTTTGGTTCACTGAATCACTGGTATGATTTTATTTGATGCGTGCATAGTAGTATTGTCAGAATACATTGTAGCAACGCTATATGTCGCAACGCCGCTATATGTCGCAACTAACGCTAAATGTCGCAACGCTGACGCTATATGTCGCAATCAACGCTATATGTCGCAATCGCCTACCGCTAAATGTCGCAACGTTGCCGCTATATGTCGCACAAAAATCGATTGCCGCTAAATGTCGCAACCCCTTGACGCTAAATGTCGCACTTGGTAAGAAAGTAACAGATGGAACTGAAACAAAAAGTAAGTGTTAAAACATTTAAAGTTTATACCATTTACACATGAAAACATATCCTAGTAACCAAACAAAAGTTGTATTTCGCGGTCTATGGCAAAAACCTTATATGGCCATAGAAACTGTTTTTGATTAAAGGGATGGATTTGGTTCTCAACCACGGACCAGGTGTGAGATCAAACTTTCTCTTTGAGGATGTCTTTCTCACAAAATGCATCAACAAAAACATTTGGATATACATGTATATTTGTTAATATATTATTTGACATAACTGAGCAAACCGCTTCTTAATGCTAAGGGGAACTATATCTTAATATATATTTTATATTATACCTGTTCATAATCTGACTAGATAGGCTTTACTACATGTAAGTATTAAATAATACCCAATTGATCTGTTGATCGATATTCGTAACTATGCGGTGTATTGATTTAGGTTTATGACAGAATTGTTATACTTTCATAACTTTTTATATTTATCTCAATATTTCTTTGGGAACATTAATGAATCAATATACTATGGAATTGCCAAATGTTGACTGCCTACTGCTTACTGTCAACTGCTTACTGTCAACTGCTTACGGCTTACTACTTATTATTCACTGCTTATAGCATTAAAATAAAAATGGACGACCTATTACAACTGTATTGGTCAAAAAATTATTCAGTTGCCGAAATAGTTGCCGTTCTGGAGGTCATGCACAATATAGTGCAGTGGTATATAGGCCACTTCCAACATCCTTGCTGTTGGGTAAACCCTTTAGCGATGTGGTTGAGGTGTCCGCATACGGACCAAGAGGTCTATTGTTCAAAACCAACTGCCTACTGCTTACTGTCAACTGCTTACTGTCAATTGCATACTGTCAACTGCTTACTCCCCCACTAGAAAACAACAACAACAGCAACAATTAGATAAATAAATAAATACAAAAATGAATAAAAATAAATAAATAGAGGTATTCTTTTATCCGTTTACATATAGAGGTTATAGGCTGACCCATGAAAAAAATAGAGAAACTAAAAATCAAGCCAAAAAGAAATTGTTTTATCATATACTTATAAGTGAAATATTGTGAAATACTGATGAAATAAAATGCGTATTTTCAATTTTAGTATTCTCACTGTAAAAAGCTATTTTTCACTGTAGTGAAATATATTTTCCGTATTTTCACTGCTGTCTTGCCGGACTACTTTCTTCTAAATTCAGACAATACACATAATTTAAGGAGAATTCTTTCAAATTGTAATGTCAAAAAAAAGAAGAGAAATCTATATGATAAACAGACAATTCAAGTTTTTTTTCTATAAATACAGGATTTATTATCATCTTGTGGTATGGAAATTATCATATTTCATTCATGGCTACCGCCACTCATAAAATAATCATTGTCTTGCCACTAGATGAAAATAAATCCTGTATTTATAGAAAACACTTGAATATCCTCCATGAATTATGTCATAATACGTTTAAAAGCAACCAGACATAAAATCGTATGTATTAGATATCTAGATGTATATATTAATAATGATTATTCAATAAGCATGAACCGAATGTTCATTTTTTCTTGTGTGCGACAAATTAAGAATAATTCAAATATCGATTGAATTATACATCCAATTTGTCGTTAGATAAATCATCAAAGGGTGATAATAAGACAACAACTTAATACATGTAAATGAGAACATAATATTACCATTCACAAACGCATTCGTTTTCTGATGAAAACGTGACTTAAACAAACCCTGTTTCGATGAAAGCGATGCTACGCAAACTTAGAGCTGAAAACGAGGCGACAGTAAGAAAACGTCACAAACGTATTTATGAAACAGTGAAAATGAGGCTAAAGAAAAAAACGTCCCAAACGCAACCGTGTAACGACGAAAACGAGGCAACAATAAGAAAACGTCACAAACGTAACCATGTCAGTTTTAAAACGAGGCTACAATATCAAAACGTCAAAAACGTGAGCATGTTTCAATTACAATAAAAACGAGGCTACAATAAGAAAACGTCACAAACGTATATATGTAACATTGAAAATGAAACTACGGGAAGAAGATGTTACAAACGTAACTATGTTACGATAATAACAAGAAAACAACAAGAAAACTTCACAAACGGCATGTTACAATGCAAACGAGACTACAATGACAAAACGTAACAAATGTACTAGAATCTATTAGACTTTAACAAAACGCGTAACAAACATATCTATGTAACGATGAAAACGAAACTTATAAGAAAAATATAATCTATTCCATTCGCTTTAGTATAGTTGGCTCAGAAAGTAGTCCCAACCGCACTGACATACTCGTATGTTAACATTTTGGAAATGAATAATATTGCGATTTATGTCGCCAGAATAAGGCAACTGCCTCCAAACTGACAGAGGTCCAAACAGGAATGTTTCTACCACATATCAAAATTATATTAAAATCACTTTCAAGTTTTTTGTTTGCATCTGCGTGATGACATCATCTGCATACTTGGACATGACAAAAGTTCCAATAAAAATGATGATAAAATTTATCATATCTTTACAACGTGCTTCTCTTTGTGCAATTTATCTATGGTCTCATATCTAAAGTCAAAGTGTTAAAAAAATGTTACGTTTTGACAAGATTCTTGTCATTCAGCATATTGCAGATGTGATATATGTGAGGAACGAACAACTCTGCTTCGAAATAATTTAGAAACATCAAAAATGAAACCATGGTGAAGTTAAAATGAGACTACGATACATTAAGTTAACAAATGTATCAGTGTTACGAGGAAAAAGAGGATAAAACATATAAGGGAGAATATGAGATAATAATTTAATGTCATAAACGTGTTCGTGTTCATGTAAATCAGGAAATAGAGTAACCATTCACAAACGTGTCCTTGTTTCGATCAAAACGAGAATATACATGTAATTAGAAAATGTCACAAACGTAACCATATTGCAATACAAACGAGGCCACGTAAAGGAAACGTGACAAACGTAACTATGAAAACGAGGCTACAGTAAAGAAACGTCACAAACGAATCCATGTAATAGTGAAAACGTGCTTTACAGGGAGAAAACGTCATAAACGTTACCATGTTACGATGAGAACGAGGCTACAGAAGGTAAACGTCACAAACGTAACCATAACGAGGCTACAGTAAAGAAACGTCACAAACGTAACCATGTAACAATGAAAACGAGGCTACAGTAAAGAAACGTCACAAACGTAACCATGTAACAATGAAAACGAGGCTACAGTAAAGAAACGTCACAAACGTAACCATGTAACAATGAAAACGAGGCTACAATAAAGAAACGTCACAAACGTAACCATGTAACAATGAAAACGAGGCTACAGTAAAGAAATGTCATAAAACGTAACCATGTAACAATGAAAACGAGGCAACAGTAAAGAAATGTCATAAAACGTAACCATGTAACAATGGAAACGAGGCTACAGTAAGGAAACGTCACAAACGTATCTGCGTTACAGTGAAAACGAGGCAACAGTAAGGAAACGTCACAAACGTATCCGCGTTACAGGGAAAACGAGGCTACAGTAAGGAAACGTCACAAACGTAACCGCGTTACAGTGAAAATGAAGCAACAGTAAGGAAATGTCACAAACGTATCCGCGTTACAGTGAAAACGAGGCTACAGTAAGGAAACGTCAGAATCGTATCCGCGTTACAGTGAAAACAAGGCAACAGTATGGAAACGTCACAAACATATCCGCGTTACAGTGTAAACAAGGCAACAGTAAGGAAACGTTACAAACGTATTCGCGTTACAGTTAAACGCAGGAAAAGACACTATAGTACCCTATTATAATGAAAACGAGGCTACAATAAGGAAATGTGACACTGAAAACCAGGCTGCAATAAGGAAAACTTTACAAAAGTATTTCATGTAATGGTAAAACAAGGCAAATGTATCATTATAAAAATGAAAATGATACTTCATTATGAAAACGCCACAAACGAAACCATGTTGAAGTAAAAATGAAGCTACAATATCAAACCATTACAAAAGTATCCATGTAACGGAGAAAAAACGAGGCTTAAACAAAGCGCAGTATAATATGAGAAATTGGACACAGTACTTCGGATATCAAAATATTGTTGTATCCCCTGTCGTATAACGGAGAGAGAACACACTGATGTTTCACATTTTATTACTCAATACATAAGTATATATCTGCTCTGGACAAATACCAAATTCGAAGTACCTAGACTGGGCTATTCGACCACTATTTATAATGACAGCTATTAACATAAAATGTTAAGATATAGTTCCCACTTAGCATTAACAAGCGGTTTGCTCAGTTATGTTAAATAATATAACAAATATACATGTTTTTGTTGATGCATTTTGTGAGAAAGACATCCTCAAAGAGAAAGTTTGATCTCACACCTGGTCCGTGGTTGAGAATCAAATCCATCCCTTTAATCAAAAACTGTTTCTATGGCCATACAAGGTTTTTGCCATAGACCGCGAAATACAACTTTTATTTGGTTACTAGGATATGTTTTCATGTGTAAATGATATAAACTTTAAATGTTTTAACACTTACTTTTTGTGTCAGTTCCATCTGTTACTTTCCTACCAAGTGCGACATTTAGCGTCAAGGGGTTGCGACATTAAGCGGCAATCCATTTTTGTGCGACATATAGCGGCAACGTTGCGACATTTAGCGGTAGGCGATTGCGACATATAGCGTTGATTGCGACATATAGCGTCAGCGTTGCGACATTTAGCGTTAGTTGCGACATATAGCGGCGTTGCGACATATAGCGTTGCTACATACATGTCTGTAGCGCCGATATATGTCCAAACGTCGAAAAATGTCCAAACGACGATAAATGTCCAAAAATTGACGATAAATGTCTCAATCGCCGATAAATGGCCAAAACTCCTTTAACGATAAACGTCCAAAAATTAACGAAAAATGTCGCAACAAATTAGGTGCTCAAAAATGTCCAAATCGGTTAACGATAGATGTCTCAACTCTTCATATGTTAATTTGTAATTTATTGTATTGGATACTGTAACAATCTATCCAACTAACCCGTGATTTTACCCTCTGGTTTACCCGCGACGTAAAATGTATCATACATTATTGTGCATGGCCAGTTGCAGATCCGGATGGGGCGCGGGGGGCATGTGCCTTCTTAACTCACCGCAGCAATACGTTTCAGCATTGTTTGTGTTCTTCAATATTTTTGTGCCCCATATAGCGTTGCCATTGTCCGTCCGAGTGTCTAAGTGTCCGTCCCGAAAGTTTGTGAACGGTATAGGGGCGTGGACAGAGCTGCATATTTCTTTACTGTCAAGTGGTCAAAAGTTTAGAACAATATGCAACTCTATCTGGCAAACAAAGCAGTTAACCTGTATAAACCATGTGAGCTAATCAAGGGGTTAACTGCTTTGACAGTTAAAATCTGACCTACTGATTCAACAGCGAACAGTGCAGACCTTGACAGGATGAAGCATTTGCTTGTCGGGGGATATGGTTCGACAATGGTCGTTATAAGCATATACGCAACACGTGTTAAATGGGTTTTGTGACTTTTCTCTTAAGTGCTGCGAAGACGGTCCTTCTCATGCTACATTGATTTAAGATATTTGTATTTGATTATTACTCATTCGCGCGTGGTGGACTGAACGCCACTGCGGGGCCACCGCCTTATAAATACAGAGTTTTGAAAGGCTACTTACATGCATCCCTCCAGTGTCGACCCAGATCAGTTTGCACGCAAATGCGCTATTAAACACCAGTAATTGATAGTTAAGGTTTTGTATGTCCCTACAGTGTGGCACTTTCAAGATCAACCTACATGGTTATACATGAATATAATGTATATACATGTATAAACAAGTAAATGTTCAACTAAATAAGGAGAAGTAACTGCTATATTACCATTTTACACCTTCTGATTGGCTATAATTATGTCGTGGGAACAAGATAATTATTTCGTGGGAACAAGATATTATCTCGTGGGAACAAGAGAATTATTTCGTGGAACAAGATAATATCTCGTGGGAACAAGATAATATCTTGTGTGAACAAGATAAATAAAGACACCCATGTGTCACATCTGTGCCACCGTAATAGACACTTGACGTAAATGTATGTTTTCTTGCTGTGCTGGTTGGATACAAACATGTACATTTAAAAATTACTTATATGTCAAATATTAACTTAACAATGTTATATAAATAACACATGGCTGTCATTTTGCATCATGCTAACTGGTTACTAAAGCATTATCGTTTTTATCAATACAGAGTTATGTAAGGGTTATGTACCCCAGGGTGATATAAGAAATATTCCCCGGGAAATATATTCTAGGAGGGTGATATTCGATCAGAACACATTGTAGGCCTATGGGAGTTTTACATTGAAGGATATATTGAGGTATAATAATATATAAATAACATATTGCTGTCGGGGTGATAGAGGATATTGTCAACCCGAGAAGTTGTATATTACCCCGAGGCGCAGCCGAGGGTAATATGCCAGTTCAAGGGTTGGCACTATCCTCTATCACCCCGACAGCCATATGTTATTTATTTTATTATACCGAAAAAAAAAACCTTAGGTTCCAAAACATTCATAAGAGAAAATACAGATCAACACTTCAAAATTACAGCGATTTTGATCTGTAAACACAAAAATGTATTGGAGTCATTTCGTAACATTTTCTGTCCTACGGCCAAAACTTTGTACTGTCCTAGGATGATAACTTGAGCCTTTGTTTACATAACAAAGACCAATAACAATGCGAAAAATAGGTTAGGCAGATCAATGCCACAATCTATAAAAATGAATATAAAACTACATGTTATCATATGTCTTGTTCGCGCAGTAGGTAGAGCAACCGTGTCAGTAATGAGTTTATCCGTACAGACAGAAGTTCGACTACTGGTACATTTTTTTTTTTACCTCAGAACAGTCAATTGTTTGACCGGTTTTATGCATACATAAATATGAGATCGAATATTTTATTTCACTGTGATCAAAAAATACAAAAAGAAAAAAGAATAGAAATAAAAAATAAATATATACTATAAAATATATATCATAAGAAGAAAACAAAAAGGAAAACGAAAATAAATGAATAATTATAATGATAAAAAACAGAGCAAGAAGAAAAACCTGTGGTTATAAAATGGCACTACTTGGGGTTCGAACCTATGAGAACAAAACTCTAAAAGTTACAAATAATTTCGATCTACCGACAGAGCCATAACGGTAATACACAAACGATACTGTAAGAATAATGCTATATAGTATTTGTAAGTGTTTACTTTTACGATATCGGATAATAATCCAGATAACCCCGTTTTTGGACTTTCCCATGTACCGTTAAGACCAAATTATCATCCTAGGACAGTATATTTAAGAGATTTTACTGAAAATGCAAATGGACACGAAATGTTTAGCTAAAATCTCATAATTTCAACAGTTTCCAGTTTTTTAACGGTTATATAAACCCTTAAAAATATTATCAGAAGTGCCAATTAGAGCCAATTAGTGCTGTCCCTACACAAAAATAACAGCATTTGTGAAAATATTACAAATCTCATGACAATTTAACTGTCAAAAACATACCCTTTTCGCATTATCTTATGTTTAAGCCAGTCAACTTTGATGTTAAACGCACATTTACAACAGTTTTTGTATTATATTTTAAAATTTGAAATCTGTCCCTAAAGTTTATGTCACTCCTGTAACATATTCATGATCAGTAAAAGTAATAACTGATCCCTAGCTATTAAGAATAAAACAAAGCCTCTAAAATAAAGAGAAGTCTCTAAATAGTAACACAGGAGGTGCCACATGGGATCATCTTGTTTGTATATTTTTGAAAATGCATACTTCTGTTGCAATGGCAAGTACTTGCGTAATTTTTATTCCTGCACTCCTGTAACGGGTAGTATGCTTTAATTGTCAGTACTCTGCATTTACAGCCCCACTGAGAATTTTGTAAAATATGTGGTAAAAGTCATTAAGAAAGATTCACATCTATTAGGGATACATTGTTATTACTTTTACTGAGATTAACATTAAATATGTCACTCATGTAACAGTCACTTCTGTTACAGCTAATTTTGTAACAGTAGTGACCAAATAAGTAACAGTACATACATTTAAAACAATTATCAGTTAATTTAAAAGTGTAATTTGTAGAAAAGACCTTGAAATTTACTGTATAAACCTATTAAAATTTTCAGATTATACATTAGAAATAATGGTTTACTTTTTATTTATAATTTAGGCTAGGCATTTTAGCCAAAAATAAGACCCAACCTCAAACAAATTCCTTCAGAAAAGATATTTGCATATTTGTTATCTACTACATATGTGTTGCTACAGGAAAAAAGTCCTCAAAAACATTCGAAGTATAAAATGCTAAAAATGTCATGTTTTGAAATCATGTGTTTTCAATTAGAAAAATCTGTGAAATTAAATAACCCAGATATTCTACGCAAATATGGTCATTAACAAAGTAACACATTAATACACAAACATGCTTTATTTAATCCAAAACACTTCAACCAATGTTGATTACATTCAAAAAGTCACAACACTGCATAATCTATACATCATCATCACGGATTTATATAAATCCGTGATCATCATTTAGACTGGTATAAAACATTACCCCACCCACTAATGATAAAATATTTTTTTTTTACTTTAAGTCAGATTCCATTAAATATTCTTACAAGTTAGCTGTACCAAGAATAAAGTTGTATGAATCTATCTAAATTCATATTATAATTCAAAATTGGAATACATTTTACACGAATAATTATTATTTATATACATTGTATTTGCATTTCTGTTCTGAAAATCAATCCTTCAAGTAAATATCTTACCAATGCTAAATTGCACTTACTTTTCCATGTAAGTTTTGTAAAAAAAAAATATTGTAAAAAGACATTTTACAATAAAATTAATCTTCTGAATGTTAAGACACTGAAAAATTCAATGTTATTTCATCATTAATTTTTGTCACCGAGGCCCGACTATCCATATAGTCTGACAACGCTACACATGTATATATACATATTGCCCTGCCCTTGTTCAATGCTGAAATTATATCTCCACTTTTTCGGCCGGTGCTGTTGAAACCTTGAGCCTATAGGTCAAGGTCAAGTTCAGTGAAGACATGCTGTTTTTCGAGCTCCGTATAAAATATTAAAATTTTATTGTTTACAAGAGGAATTAGTAGATATGAAGTGTTTTAAAACGTGTATAAACTGGAATACTAATGTCTGCGCAGAAAAATCCGCCTAAATTCAAAGGCAGAAACTAAGAAAAAGAAGAAAATAATAGGCAGGCGACTTCGCCATTGGAAAATAGTGACGCGCCATTATTCACGCTTGGGTGGAGATAGCCATGTGACTGATATATAAAAAACAAAACAAAAAAAAACCTGATTACACTTCAGATATCGTGCAAACAAATAGAAGACAGTGTAATTATTTATACTCAGATATGGCTTTCCTAGACAATATGGGCAACCAGGTGGTTTTATACAACAATTGCAAGGTTCGCCCACGCAACAGACTTTTGGTCCTAGTTTTGGGTTTCCGTCGGCGGCCCCATCATGGGCAGTGGAATTAATGGACGAGGTTAAACAGATTAAACTCCAGTTGGAATCCATAAAAAACATTGAAAAACAGGTAACTTCTATTAATCAAAAATTGTCAGAAGTTGAAAAAAAGATGAAATCCATGGATTCCCGACTAGAGGAAAACGAGAAATCGTGTGATTTTATGTCGTCAGAATTGGATAAGTCGAAATTAGATGTGAAAAAAACAAAAGAAGATTTGAAAAAAATGCATAAATCTGTTCAAGGTTTAGAAAAAAACTCTGATAAGTTATTTGATAAAACGGAGAAATTAGACGAACAGTTAGTGGACTTAGAATCGCGATCAATGCGTAACAATTTATTATTCTACGGAATACCAGAGGAGGGCACCGATGAAAACTGTAAGCAGCTAGCAAAAGACTTCTGCAAAAATATATTGAAAATCTCATCCGCAAATGAATTTGTGTTCGACAACGCACATAGAATTGGGGAGAAAAAAGGTTCGAAACCCAGACCCGTGGTGGTCAGATTTCATTACTTAGAGGAACGTGAAGCTGTCCGGAAATCGTCCTTTGAACGGGATATCGCCGACGCTATGAAATCAGCAAAAAGGGGCGTCGGGGCCCAACTACCTAGAAGTGTCAGGGAGGCACGAAAGCCACTGTATCCAGTCATGAAACGCGCCAGGGATGAACACAAAAACGTAAAATTCATTGGGAAAAAACTTTTCATTGAGGGAGAAGAGTACATACCAGACATTCCTATGGAATAGGGAAGTCGAGAAGAGTCTTCTTTGAATATCTTGTGTTGGAACATAAACGGTTTAAGAAGGAAATTATGTGATTCGGACATTTTAGAGTTCATTCAAATATATGATCTGGTGTTTTTAAATGAAACGTGGTTATCAAAAAATGAAAATATTAACTTGGAAATAAATAATTATAGTTGTGAACATTTATTTGGAAATAAATCAGTGAATACAAAAAAAAGGACGCTATAGTGGAGGTATTAGTTTTTATTATAAGACTTATCTTAAACAATATATTAAGATTGTTGATAAAAATCAATATGGAATATTATGGATTAAGGTATCAGAACAGTTATTTCCCTTTAATGAAGATGTATATCTCTGTCATGTATATATACCACCTGTTTATTCTAAAGTATTGCCTTCTGTAGATTTTGATATTTTTGATCAATTAGAGTTAGATATTATTAAGTATAACAATTTAGGAAAAATATATGTTACTGGAGACTTAAATAGTCGAACGTCCGATTATTTAGACTATTTTTCCTTTGATAGATATATTGATAATGATTTGTCTATGGTAAATACATGTGACATACCACCGCGTGTAAACAAAGATCACGTTCTCGATTTCAACGGTAGGCGATTATTAGATATATGTCAAATTACAGGACTACTTCTTGCAAATGGTCGTTTGTTTAATGATTATGGAAAAGGCGAATATACCTTTTGTTCAAAAAATGGTCAAAGTACTGTTGATTATTTATTACTTAATTTCAATGACTTCGATACTTTGTTGAATTTTGAGATTTTAGAACAAAATGAACATTCCGATCATAATCCGCTTTTGTTTAGCCTGTATAGGAAATCACATGATTGTAGGCAGAAGCCCACTGCGCAAGAATACGATGATAGTTACACGAAAATAGTCTGGGACGACAGTAAACTGGACGAGTTTCGCGCACGGCTCATTAATATTCATGACGACTTAAATCGGTTAGCCAATCAGGCGTCGAGCGAGTCAGTCCAGCGTGTAGTTGACGAGTTTACCGATATAATGTATAGAACTACTTTCGATATCTTTGGAAGGGTCGTTGTAAACAAAACGCCAAACCATAATTATAAAGAAAATAAAAAATGGTTTGATCAAAGTTGTTATAATTCAAAAAGGGAATTTAAAACAGCGCGAAATTTATTCAATAGAAGTAGAGATAATGAATCTCGGTGCAATTTCGTGCGTTGTAGGACACGATATAATAAAATTAAGAGAAGGGCTAAATATAATTTCAGGGTAAGGGAAGGTAAAAAAATTAACGATTTAGCAAAAAAGGAACCTAGAAAATTCTGGAAAAAGATAAAAAAGAGTGTAAAGAAAATATCTCTACAGGCGGACACATTAACTACAGACAATCTGTATGATCATTTCAAGACTCTGTTTGGTGAAAGTCATTTAAATAATAACGATCAACAAGATTTCTCGCAAAATATATTATGTCATGATTTGGACAAGGACTTTTCCGAAAGTGAAATTCGGTCAGCTGTTTTCTCTCAAAATAATAATAAAACCCCGGGAATTGATAACTTGCCCGGTGAGGTTTTTAAGGCGTCATATGAATATATTTCACCGTTTTTACTTGCACTTTACAACAGAATTTATAGTAGTGGTGAGTACCCTACATCTTGGGGTGATGGAATAATAACACCCATTTTTAAAAAAGGTGATGCTAACGATGCATCAAATTATCGTGCTATAAATTTGATAAATATTGTAGCTAAAATCTATTCACAGTTATTACTTAATCGTATAAAAGACTGGAGCAAAAAGTATGATAAATTAGTACCAAATCAATTTGGGTTTCAAAAACAGAAATCTATAACTGATTGTATGTTTATTCTTCAATCTGTCATATCAAAGACGCTTAACGCTGGTCAAAAATTGTACACTATATTTATCGATTATGAGAAGGCTTTCGATAAAATTGATAGGTCCTATCTAATGCACAAACTTTTGGCTGAAAATGTTAGTTGTAAAATGGTTAAAGCAATTAAAGCGATGTATACCGTAGTGAGATCATGTGTAAGGTATAACTTTCAACTTTCGGGCTTTTTCGACTCGAACATAGGTCTGAAACAAGGTGACCCGAGTTCGCCTCTTTTGTTTATGCTCTTCGTAAACGATGTAGTCGAAAATATAAATGCAAATCTTGAAGGAATTTTTACTGTAAATGAACTTAAATTATTTATACTACTGTATGCTGATGACCAGGCCATTTTTGCGACGTCGCCGGAAACAATTCAATCCATTTTAAACGATATAGAAAATTATTGCACAACGTGGGGGTTAAAAATAAACACATCTAAAACAAAGGCTATGATATTTGAAAAGGGGAGACATACTACTTATAATTTTTATGTAAATAATGAAGTTATAGAAATAGTTAATTCTTTTAAATATCTTGGCTTAACTTTTTTTAAAAATGGAAATTGGTATCGATCACAGAAAAATATTGCACAGCATGCTGGCTATGCGCTACACAATCTTTTTACAATATTAAATAACGTAGAACTGCCAATATATCAGAAATGTAAGCTATTTGATTCATTGGTATCGCCCATCTTAAATTTTGGATCGGAAATATGGGGTATGCACCCTGCTAACGATATTGAGCATGTTCACACGAAATTCCTGCGCCGTATGTTAAGTGTAAAAAAATCTACAAACTTAAATGCACTCTATGGAGAATTAGCTAGAATACCTATGTCCGTAATTCGCAAAATTAATATGATTAAATACTGGGTGAAAATATTAAATCAAGATGAGTCGTCACTTCAGAAAAAGGTTTACATTATGTTGAAAACTGATTGCGAGCTAGGTAATGTTAACGACGGTAACTGGGCGTTTCAAATAAAGAGTATTTTGCAAGAACACGGGTTTCTCTATGTGTGGTTGCAACAATCCGATATATACACACAAATACCCTTTTTGGAGATTAAACAACGAATAATTGATAATTTTCTCCAAAGATGGTATTCAGAGGTGGTTAATTCTAGACGTTTAGAAACATATAGTTTATTTAAACACGCCTTCGAAAGAGAACGGTATTTGGAAGTTATAACTGACCAAAGGTTTAAGAACGCTTTAGCCCGCTTCAGAACCTCTTCTCATAGACTTAATATAGAAATCGGAAGATATAATAATGTGCCGCGAGATCAAAGGGTATGTTTATCATGCAACATGAATATATTAGAGAATGAATACCATTTTCTGTTAGTTTGCCCCAAATATAGAGAACTAAGGCGTAAATATTTGAAGAACTATTATTGTCACTGGCCTACGTTAACGAAATTTAAAAATCTTATGTCTTCTACATCAAACGCAACTATTATAAGTTTATCGAAATTTATATATTTTGCAACAAAATTCCTAAAGAAATAAAGAAGTAACCGTAAAAATTAGTATTTTTTAAGGAAAATTCTAAGTTCAATGGGAGATAAATCTGAAAATATTGGCGCTAGAGTTATAAACATTGTCACAAAAGATGTGGTTGATGATAAGGAACATATATTTGAAGTTTGAAGTTGATACGTTAAGAAATGACAAAGTTATAGTGAAAAATATTTTACTGCACCAAAACTTTAATCTGAAATCTGGACGTAGACGCCGATGCCACCGCCAGTAGGACAGCTCTCCATATACTTCGTATAGTCGAGCTAATAAAATATATATATATAGGGATTTAGTTTGCCAGCAGAGCAGTAAGACTAATTGTCACAAAAATCATAATTTATAGGGACACTAAATATTGTCTTCTGCAATCAACCATCCCATACTATGTTTCGCCCTTCCTCTGAAAATAAGATATATAAAGTCAATAAAACATTATCAAAAAGATATTAAAAAGAAATAGTATTGAAATGATATAATAGGGAAACGCCTGAGAAAATGTTGGTATGAGCAAACTCTTTTGTATGTGCATTTATTATAATCATGCTGTAAAACAATGATGTAAATTTGTGTTGATATATCAATTTCTGTTGTATTAACAAACCTGAAAGACACCCAATTGTTTTGTTTTTATTCATTCAATAAGATATATCCACGTAAAAAGCCATTTTTCTCTCGCATCCCATTACCCCTTGTGTAGAAGTCATGTGTCTATCAATTTTCTAACTAATTATACAACAATACAGCAACTGTTCTATGATTGCTGACAACAACATGGAAAACATTACTTAAAATATACATACAACTAGCACTGGTATCATGAGGGTAGATTATCAAGCTACACAAAGTTGTAAAACAGAATTATTTTCTACAGATGAATGCCATATTTGTATATGATTATCAATAACTCTCTGTTAAATATTTTTGGAAATAATTTACTATCTACGATATTATTTTCAAAAAAGTATTCGGATAAACCATATATATCTAGCATTTCTTTAACATTTGATACCCAGTTTTTTACCTTTATAACAATCAGATAAACTTAATTCATATGTTTTCCTTAAAATTATATTGTCAGTATTTATCAATTTGCACCAAAACTTAATTATTCTTACGTATCGATTTATTTACAATGGGAAACGGCCGATTTCGCCGTATATACGAAGGTTGCTTGTATTGGCTCTAACATTTAAAATTATTTTACAATATTTCAAGTGAATACGCTCAATTATCTTTTGATTTGCTATAACCCCATACTCTCAGATGTATATGATATGATTGAGCCTACAAAAAAAATCAAATAATTGGCATAATGATTTGGGTTTTAAATCCATGTCTTCTGTTAAGAAGTAAAAGTAATGTATAAAGTTCCAGTAACAACTTCCTCATTAATAGGTAATATTTAGCTTGATTACACCCTATTGGATACGCTGTCTATTTTTCATATAACATGCTTGAATATTATCATTTCCCTTAGAAATGCATTAATATGTATTACAAAATACGTTTGCTTACATCAAGTTAACATATTATTTGTTTTAATTATGATTTCCACAATTCATCAAACATGCCAACTCTTTGAAATAAGTCAAATTTAACATTTTAAAAATATCCCTAGATTTTCGTGATTTGGTCACAACACGCTTCCGTAGGAAGAAAAATTTACATAACTTGTGCATACACAATTTTTTTAAATACTCAGTAAGATGTGTGGTTAATTCTGTGTCATTTTACAATAATTGTACAAAAGGAAACAATGTAGAACGTCGAGTAAAAGATAAACTCTCTTTTAATGATTACTTCATTCAAAATTGTGTTTAAAATCGCGAAATTATATGACACATTTTGTCATCTGCATAATCGATTGATTAGTGGTCAATTAAATCTATCTACTGACATATTTTTCCCTAATTTATACAGAAAAATATAAAAATGACTAAAATTACTCACCTTTGCACTAGGAATGCTGGAATTGAAGTAACTTCAGATCTTTCAATGAAAATGTAATAAACGTGACGTCACCGAACGTGAAATGAAAGTATGGTGTAATTTAAGAGACACATTTAAATATCGATTTTTACTAAATCTTTATGATCGATTTTTCAGGATTCTGCAAGGAGATTTTTTGAGGACTTTTTTCTCAAAATGTAGATAATGTTTATCTTTTATTTAATCGTGAAAACATTTGTGAAGGAATTAGTTTTACCTTAATTTCTATTATGACTGGTCTAATTATACGATATAAAATGATACTCATTTTGCATAATTTATGTTACAGTAGTGACAAAATGCGTTGTTATGATTTTGATATCTTATCATAAGGTGTCGACCTGGTGAATTTTCGTATTCTTTGTTCTATAGTAAATCAGTCACATTTGAGGCTTAATTCTGGATTCCACTGTTCTTGATGAATTATATACTGTCTTCAACTTTAAACATCAACACTATCTGAGTCAAATGAGGCCCAAAATATAATAGGTTAGCCATCTCCTTTTTTCAGAAATCTTCATTCTGTTGTAACACAGTTTAAATTCACCACTTTAAAAACTCCTGACTGCTGGTGGGTGGTACATCTTTAATCCTTCCGCCAACAAATGAGTTCATGGAGAATACACAAAAAACAACTTTTAAACTCATCATATAACACACAAAAACTACACACATGCAATAAATACACTTTAATTATGACCAATCTAACTACAAATGACTTAAATTGGGCCACTTCAAAATTTTAAAGAACTACTTTCTAGACTACAACGGGCTGGGTCTAATTCCGTACCGGGTTGAGACCATAAGAAGAGGCCAAAATTTATCATTTCCATTGTATGTAAACTATCTAAATGAAAGTTTTTAGAACTAATTTATTGATTTTTCAGATATATTTGTTAGATTGCTTCTCCTAGACTTAAACATTGTTACACGAGTGACAAATATGTTACAGTATAAGCGTTTCAGGTATCAAAGAAAATTGTTAATAAGTAATTTTGCAAACTAAATGATACTTTTAGGGGGAAAATGTTACATCCTCTGCCATTATAATTTTATATATATGATTGTAATTCAAAATTTGCAGATTTTTAAAAACATTTGTTTTATAATGTATAAGATATATAGATTGTTTACCTAATTTATCAATTACACTATTGTCTTTAAGTATAACATGTATAAATTGATGTCTTGAGAAGAAGAACTGCTTAAGAATATTTAAATCCGCGAAATTGAAGATTTTCCAGGCTAAGTTTGATTAAAATGTTCCTGTATGGTCCTTTAAAGTGCAAGCTATTGCCCACGCCCCAGGTTATGGTAAAGTGGTAGTTGTAATTAAGGTGAAACTCTTGAGTCAGTAGTAAGTAGTAAGTCATCAGAAAGTTGTAACAAATTTATGTCAGAAGTTTAAGCTGTGAGTCTGAAAAATGTAGTTAGTCGGTAGACAGTAGGTAAGTCAGATGGAATTAGTTAGAAATAAGTAAGTCTGAAGATAAGTTAAAACCTGAAGCTGTTGTAAGCCAACAGAAAGAAGTAGGTTATTACAGCATAAGGTTGCCATTACAGCAGAAAGTCAGCAGAAAGGAGTAGTAAGGCAGCAGAAATAATTAGTACGACAGCAGAAAGAAGTCAGGCAAAAGGAAGTAGTTAGTCAACATTTAGTATTAAGGCAAAAAAAAAATAGTAAGTTAATTTAAAGTAGTCCGGCAGAAAAAGTAGTAAGTCATAAGAAATTAGTCAGGCAAAAGAAAGTAGTAATAAGGCAGCATAAAGTAGTCAGGCAGAAGAAGTAAGTCAGGAGAAAGTGGTCAGGCAGAAGAAAATGTAAGTCAGCAGGAAGTAGTAAGCCAGCAGAAAGAAGTAAGGCAGAAGTAAGGCAGAAGAAGGTAGTAATGCAGGTAGTAATGCAGTCAAAGAAAACGTGATCAATTTATAACAGTGATCGATGCCTCTGTTAAAGGTAATTTTTTTGCTTAATTAGAAAGACAGTGAATATATAAGTGGGTCCAATCATCTTAAAGTTGTTGATGATTTTAACAAAAAGAACAAAATAGAAATTTAGAAGGCTTTGATAACCATTGAGTGGTTGAAAGTATTTTTGTCCTGTGATTGTTCCATCTTTTAAAAAAAATCTTTGGTATATTTAATCCACACCAAATTGTCATTGAATACTGTCCTGTTGAATCAGGGTTCCAAACCAAAACAATGTAAAACCTTAAGGTAATTTTATTAAAGCTGACTAACAAACACTAACCTATTCTTAATACGTTTTGGTGTAATGTGTTCAAAGTTCTACATTTCAACATTCATGAATGTTTTTCCCCATAAACTTTCTCCAGCAATCTTATTTAACCAAACATTCAACCATTTATTAGCATTTAAGAAATACATATCAATATAAAACTAGGGAGAATAACTGTGACAGTACACTTGGATTTTGACGAATGTCTTACATTTAGTATCTTCTTGTATCAATGAATTTAATACAAGTTTGATGAAATTGTGAAGTGCCATGCATATTTTTGTCACTGCTGTAACAGAAATGTCTTTCCTGTAACTAAAATGTCACTCATGTAACAAGATGTAAATGACATAATTATTTAACCACGGTCTTGGCAGGTGATAATCAAACACTACAAAATAGATTTCAGATCACATTTTATCTTAAGATAAAATAAAATGGTATTCTTTAAAAGTTTTGTAAAATAACGAAGTACTATGCATGCTTATTTTTTGTCACTGCTGTAACAGAAGAGTCTTTCCTGTAACAGTACCTGTCAATCGTGTAACAGCACAAAAATGAAATTTTTTTATTTTACTGATGTCTTATCAGATGGTAATGAAGTCACAGTTCAAACATTTAGGTGATCTTTTCATTTTAAGACAATATGAAATTACGTCAAATGCGCAAATTTATAATTATATAAACTCCAATACTCTAAATATTTACGTTTTAAAAATCCAGGTGTATTTATCATCTAAAATTTATGTTTGGTACCTTTATTATAGGAATTAATTGTTCTTTGAAAAGAATAATACCAAACCTGACAAACAGACAGACAGACAGACAGGCATATCGTTATTTCTTCATTAGAAAATAAATAACAACAACAAAATCAAATTATTATAATTATTATTAATGGATGCAAAATTACAATTATTTTTAATCATCTATCTATAAAATTTTAATATGTAGTAATTTTAATACACGTGAACATGTACAAGCTTGTAACGCTTGGTTATCTTGGTTGCAACTTCGGTAATGTACTGATGCCATTTCTTACGGTCTTCTGTACCATATATCTGCAATCTCGTACCAACAAAGGGCATCAGTACATAACCGAAGGTGCAACCAAGCATTGGCCCATCTAGATTCTATTATAATATTGTGGATTTCTAATATTAAGCCACTGAATTCAGCAAAAGCCCCCCCGGACGAAAGCCCCCATAGGAACTCTGGAACAGGACCGCATATTGCGGCGCATAAATCCGAATCCGTACCGGCTTTACATATTGTTTGTCTGGCCTTTGAATATATTTTCATATTATGCGAGCGTGTGGTCTTAAATTATCTAATCTCAATTTAATATAATCTGCTAATTTGAAAATCAGTCAAATTTACGGTATATTTTAGACGTAGCAGAAACGTTTTTAAAAACCGTTACACGATCGAAAATATGCGCCGCAATCTGCGGTCCCGTTCTCGAGTTCCTATGGAAAGCCCCCCGTCTAAAAATGACAAGGTGGACAAAACCCCCCCCCCCATAAAATTTACACATAGGACAAAAGCCCCTCCCCCATAAAAAAGTAAAGGTAGGACAAAAGCCCCCCTCCCCCTCCCATGGTCAATCAAATTTACATATAGTGTATTAAAGTTGTGCTTTTTATGTGTTTGAAAGATATGTATGGACATCACATGTAGGTGTCATAGTGCTAAGGATATTAATTTGATCCCTTCACAAAAGTGATTAAACATTTGTAGCGCCGATATATGTCCAAACGTCGAAAAATGTCCAAACGACGATAAATGTCCAAAAATTGACGATAAAATGTCTCAATCGCCGATAAATGTCCAAAACTCCTTTAACGATAAATGTCCAAAAATTGACGAAAAATGTCGCAACAAATTAGGTGCTCATAAATGTCCAAATCGGTTAACGATAAATGTCTCAACTTTTCATATGTTAATTGCACTTATTTCTGTGATCAACAGTAATGCATCAGCCAGTTATAAAGGTTTCCATAGGGATTAAAAGTACCGATTTAAGTAGCGTTCTCACCAGCATCCCGACAAAGCCATGCAGGACCACCCCAGACGATCCGGGATGAAAATATTGTTGCAGTCTCAATAACCCCGGTATCACTACGGCGATACCCAATGTCCATACTTAAAACAACCTTGATGAACTCCGGGCCATCCATGCAGAGTGAAGTTGAAATTACGGATAATGCAGACAGTAAGTGGACGACGGATGACCTAACACGGTATTCAAACGCTGTTAAGTCTTCGATCAAAGAGATCATAAAAGCTGAGATCCATGCTAGCACAGCCCCGGATGATGTCGGCAGAGTCCCGGATGATCCCGGCAGAGCCCCGGTACGTCAGATAGAGAGTACCGACAAATCACCGGTAGAGTCCCGGCAGAGCCCCCGGTACGGTCAGATATAGTACAGATATATCGGCGCTACATCCCGGTCTAAAAACGACGATGCCAAATCTCCTAGATATTTTGCTTGGGTTAGGGCATTTGACTTTATATTGTTTAAAGAAGACCTTACATGTTGGTTTTGTTCGTGACGCGGCTCATATTATGGATCTTTAAGGTTGATGTAAAACCGTCTGATTTTCTTGAATCCTAATTTTTGAATAATATTCACAGATATATTTTTAAAATTGGCAAAGAAATTTTGGACTTGGATCAATATATATATATATGATCGTCTTGACCCTGTAAAGTAAGTTTTCTTTCTTTTTTGTGGTTTGTAAACCGCATTAAATATGCTACATAGATATGTATGAGTATTATATTTGAATGTCATGAAAGACATTATATACGACTGATTGGGACAGAACAATGAGTTCAAATATAAAGACATTACATTGTAATTTGCTTATCTATAAAGTATTTCGAGAGCGCAAGTACTTGTATAATTTGCTTATTTTTTTTGGCTGAAATTTGGTAAATCTTTTAATTTGACAGAGCAGTTTGTTT
>NW_026853487.1:0-37320 GCF_026571515.1 Ruditapes philippinarum
CTTAAGGTCACAAAAAATACATCATGACTTAAACTGTTATCTGCACGCTCTTCATCAATATACAATATATTAAGAGCTTTATACGCGCCGTCTAGTAGATGTATAGCAATGGGGAAAATTTTAGACTTGATTTTTGTGCATTTTTTTCTTGTTTTAACAAAATCACATCGTTTTCAAATTTTCTAATAAAAATAGCTTTTCTGATGTACAACATGTCACAGAGCTTTAAGGGATTAAAATTAACGTTTAACTGAAGTGATAGTGCCATGTTTGAATATCATATTCTTTTTATAATTATCTTGTTTTATCTACCTAATAAATAACGTGCCAATGAGCCAGTCTATAGTCGATCATTCAAGTGACGGGAACCAAATTCGGGCAGGTAAAAAGGTATCATTAAAATACGGAACGGAGATTTTATTGGCGATACGGACACAGCGGAAATATTCTTTGCAAAACAGGCAAAACGTGTTCGACATGTAATTCATGAAAATAATTAACATTTATGTTATAAAACAGATCAACTGATTGAAAAAAATACGTTTACTTTAAAATGTATCACAATAGGTTATTTTTAAGGATTCTGTGACTGACGATTGTTCTCTTTCACCTTGATTTTTTACTTCATTTAGTGGTCCTATACTTAGATTCTAGGCGAATATGCATTCTTTAGTTTAATCAAATAGTTTAATCGTTTATAAATAAGAAAACAATACGTAACTAAGAATTGATAATATATATATATATATATATATATCAATTTATTCATAACTATCATTTGATATAGGGCCCGTAAGTCTCGTTTACTTTCACTTTCGATTTACCACTTCCGGGTACATCGGCAGACTTATTTACAGTTACGCATATAGGTAACCCGAAGAACTCGAAGGATATAGAAGTTAAATTTGTTTCGGTCCTCTTCAGATTTGAAGGAATGGATAGCACGGGTCAAAAAATGCAGGTAGGTCAATTATCTGACGGAAAAACGTGGGATTTATAGAGTTTAATAAAACTAGTTTATTTTCGGATAGTGACAATTGTTTCGGATGTTTTGTTAAGGTAGTGAATTCTAGTTGTTTAGCTTTTAGTATTGTTTTAAAACTACTGATGTGAGAAATTAATTCAAACCATTTTAACTTATTGAAATAAACAATGGAGAAACACTTTAATTCTAGTGTATATTAAAGTTATACAAAATTCGGACATTGCACAGTAATTCGGATATTTTTTCCCTTCCATTTTATTCTTGTTCCTTTTTCAATTATATATACATGTTAATATGGTACCTATCAAATTATGATTGAATTAAAAAATATAATATTTGATTAAACCATTTCAGATGTATAGACAAGGAGGTATATGGCAAGTATAGAATATACAGTTGTTCAATATGGACCATTAATCAACTGTTTGCATGAAATATCTATACAGTACATCAAAGGTAAATACATGTAAAATAATTGATCAATTTTTAGTTGAGATCGAAAAGATAAACAATTATCAAAATATATTAATAACTTTTGGATTTCACTGCAAGTAAATAAAACATTAAAAATAGTCATGTTTCACATTCAAGAAGATAAATATTTTTTACTGTTATATATTATGTGTTGTTGTTTATCTTTAATGTTTATTTACTTCATATGAAACTTTTCTGTCAATCATGACCAGCTTATTAAATGTAATGTAAATATCATTTCTAGTGTCGTACACTTGTAACAACATATTTATTGATTTTTCATTCTGCAGATAAAAAGGGAAAAGATGAAGGAGGATTTGTCCATGAAGACCTTTATTGCAACTACCATCTTCCAGTTCCTTAATTTGAGAATGATATCAGAGAACACAAAGTTACAGTATAATATTAGTTTAATATAAGCCACTGAGAATAGTCAAATGTACTTTCCTGAAGAAGATGAATGACATCCAGCACAAAAATATTAATGTATAAAGAGTATGATTTTATGGTGTTTGACACTATGATCTTGTTAACATGTTAATGTCACAATGATAGAAACAGAGTAAAATATCCACATTTCATTACAGTTTTAAGTATCAAAACTAGATACTCTATATATACCAAAGCTGATAACACACCAGAGATAAGGTTTTTCATGGAATCACAGTATAGTAATATGACATTATGGACATTAAATGACTATGAAGTAAAGATTAGCAAAAATATTATATATCATCTACTACTAATATTGTGAGGTAATCATTGATAAGCTCACAAATTTGCATTCAAAGCTTTGATATCACGCTGAACATTTTTCAATTAGAATATGATTTATAACTCTATGATAATTTGTTCATGTTAATTTTCAAAGTCTTTACATTTGTAAAAGGAAATATCCTTATTCTTGTATCAGTAGACATTCACAGTGTAAAGTTACATTGTCCAAATAACTAATAATAATTCCAAGTGCTTTCCTGAAGTTTTTCTTCCACTGGAAAATCAGTGTGATATATATGCTAAGCAGTGCACTATAAATTGTGTAAAAATAAAAGTTTATTAAACATATGAACTGTTTTTTGTTTCTACTATTTGGCATATATTTATAGCAGTGCTTAATCATAAAAGTTCATCTGCAAAATAAGTGTCACTGTGTACTTTAATTCTCTAACAGCAATGGCTAGATTGCTTGAAAATACAAGCATTGACTATATTAAATACTATGCACGTCATTTGAATTTTGTCTGTCCTGAAATCGAAACAGACACTATCTAAATAATATTGATGAAAAGTTCTTGACAGCTCTTCAATGACTACATTTACACATATGTACATGGACAGAAGTTAAAAGCATTGTGTGGTGTTTTTTTTGTTGTTTTTTTTGAAACATTGACAATTTTGAAACAGTTCCAATGGGTATATTAATGTATCAGTGATGTAATTGTTTTGTATCAAGTGCAAACCCTAAGTTTTGCATGTATTGTATAGATAATTCACTTTTGGTCAAATGTCAACAACTTCAATACATTATAAAACAGGTAATTTGAAACCCAAAGAAGTATATGGTATGTAATAACTACCCCTCTGATACTAAAATCTTCAAGGAATGCAGAATTGCAAGTCTTCTCCAATTAAGAGAGAGACTTGGGCTTACAAGGACTAGCAAGCTAGTGTTTTGCTACAGAATACTCAACACAGATGAATTGCATTAATATTGTTTACTCTGGTATTTACTACCTGCCATGTACAATGCAAATCATGGCTTTTTCTAAGAGCAGTGAAAGGCTATAACTGGAAGAAATTTTACACATCTTGCCTCAGAAACAAGTTTTTCTTTGAGATGATTTTTTATGATATTTAAATAATGGTTAAAGATTACATTACTTTTACAATTGCAGTGATCATGGTGATAATATGAAATGAAACTCAATCAAGATAGAAACATTTTAATGCTGAACATTAATCTTTTTACCATTCCTGTTACTTTACAAGTCTATTTATAAAAAATTTATCTGAACTGTTTTTGAAACTACATGATGCCTGGTTGAAAATGTTTTGGGGCAGCCATTTGCAGAAGATAAATTATCTTTGAATAATTAAGTTAATACAAAGTTACAAATGAAAGGTTATTTATTTCTAACAAAGACAGGTTATTTATTTCTTACAAAGACAGATATTTTGTTTAACATTTTTACACTGACATATATCTTTGAAGTGTCTTCAACCTTAGTTTTTATTAGAATACAAACATTCAGTCAGACAGTTTACACAAGACATGGAGCTTTAAGAAGCTTTAATTCAGTCAAAATCTGTAATGGACTGCCATGTCTCTACCACTATGTACTCCAAGACTGTGTATGGACATTTCCTTTCAACTATGCCTGGTGGTATCACTATTTGATTTCTAATCTGATAGTGAACACTCCAAAATAAATCAAGAGCGATGACAAGTACTCAAGATCCAACCATGAAATCACATACCTGTATATAAAGAAAATTTATCATGAGTTGAAAGCAATAATAATTGGTCAGCTATAAATTTCAATCATTTTCATATTGTCATGAATAGAAAATAATGTTGAAAAGGAAGAAACACTTCTTGGTGTCCTAGTTTTTGTAGATTGCTTTGACAACTGATCTTTAAAAAATGTGATAGTGACTAAGTTCTTTTAACCATTTACTGAACATGATTTAACTAAAAAATATGACCCACTTACTTGAGAAAAATACTTTAAACAGTATTTAACATGAATTAACTACATATGCCATACTGTTTGTTTATTTAGCTACACTGTAATTATTTACAAAAACGAGAACATATATGTTATACAATAATATTTATTTTTCATTAATGTAGTTTAAGTAGCTTTAAGTATATATTTCTTACCAAAACGATTTTACAGCAGAACATGCATGTGTATTTACACCGGATACCAGTTGACGTCTTTCATCTCACCACTTTCCTCAGTCTAAATATCTACAGGAGCAAAATATTTCATTGAATTTTATGACAATTTAAATTGGTTATATACAGCTTGACTGTTTGTGCTTTATAAAGATAATAATTATAAATAAATAATATTTTCAGTTGGAAGAAAATATATTCAACTAAAACACACTGATAATCATATTGAAACGTTTATCCGAAATATGCGCTGTCCGAAAATTCTAAACATTATATACTTCTGAGAGATAATCAGGTAGCGCTATAGAAAATTGATAAAATCAAATTCACCAGTCTGGTGTCAGATGCGAATGATGTTGTATCAAAAAACAAATTTATTAGATTTACATGCAAATGAAAATATTACAACATTTATTGGGATAAACTGAATTTTAAATGACACACCCACCTGAAGATTATACGAAGTTGTCTTTCATTGATACTTGTTCACAAGATGAGACCATTTGCATTTCGTTACAAAACAAAA
The DNA here is from genome assembly GCF_026571515.1 of Ruditapes philippinarum. NCBI lineage: Eukaryota > Metazoa > Mollusca > Bivalvia > Venerida > Veneridae > Ruditapes > Ruditapes philippinarum. Next base: position 4,888 of record NW_026853487.1, read on the forward strand.
ACTCTGCCAATTTCCACATATCATTTGCTTTTCCATGTAAGTTTTACTTTCCCACCGGCATACAAGTATTACCCAATATAGATAAGCAATGTTGTTGATATTTGTTTGTACCCGGAAGTGCAAAATATCGTGAAATCTCGCAAGTCACATGACGAGACTTACATACCCTATTACAGACATATTTTTTGCTATTTGTGAAATAAAAGACAGTTCGTCCTCAAATTCATTCGAACGAACATTATGCAATCCGCACCAATATTTAAATGGACATATTCTCGGCACATACTGTCTTGAATTCATTTTAAGTTTACCAGTCATTTCATTTTTTCTTGTTATCCAATCCATTTTGCTTCGACCAGACGTTTCAATCATTGTCGCAACAGACAAACATTTCAGACTTTCAGACACATAATAAGAACATGGAGAAAAAAATTGATTAGTGCTTCGGATATTCAACTGTAATAGGGAACGATTTTCAATTCAGATTTTGACTGTTCACATCATTTGGCGGCGTCTTTGATATACGAAAACAACATTTAATTTGTAAATAATTATAGCATCCTTCATCTCTCGGGATTAAATGGTGAGAAAATTGTATGTACAATATTATTTATGTCACAACATTAAATAAATGTATTGTTTGTTGTTGTTGTTTTAATCGTATATTCGTCTTTAACGCTCTATATAAATTGTGGAAATTTGAACTTAAAACCGGAAGGATGATAATTGTACTCTACATGTTTGTCTACATGTTGGTAAACAAACTCATATTTTAAATAAATACACGTGCACTTTTTATATTCAGTTAAGAAACTCAATTATATTAATACCAATTGAAAAAAAATCTTATGCTGCTTCAAGATATCAATACTTTTTCTATAAATACAGGATTTATTTTCATCGAGTTGTATGAAAATAGATATTTCATAGATGGCGGTAGCCACGAGTGAAACATGATAATAATTATTATCATACCATAAGATGAAGAATATAGAGGATATTCAACTTGTATCTATAAATACGGGATTTATTTTTATCGTGTGGTATGAAAGTAAATATTTCATAGATGGCGGTAGCCACGAGTGAAATATGATAATTTTTATACCACAACATGAAAATAAAGTTTGTACGTATTTATAGAAAAAAACTTGAATTTTCTGTTTATTATATGCATTTTTCTTTTTGATATTACAATTTGAAATATTTCCCATAAATTTTGTGTACTTGCTGAATTTAGAAAAAAGTAGTCCGGCCAGACACCAGTGAAAATACGGAAAATATGTTTCACTGCAGTGAAAGATAGATTTGTACAGTGAAAATACGGAAAATGAAAATATGCATTTTATATTATCAATATTTTTCAGTATTTCATTTATTAGTATATGATAAATGAATGTATATATAGTAAACACTTAAGTTTTCTGTTTATTTTTACAAATTTTCTAATTTTGACATTATAATCCGGTAGACTTCTCTTTAAATTTGTGTGTATTGGCTGAATTTAGAAGGAAATAGTTCAGCAAGACACCAGTAAAAAATACAGTAATTATTTTTCACTGCAGTGAAAAATGATTTTTTACAATGAAAATATGGGGAAAAATGCATTTTATTTCATCAATATTTCTCAATATTCCATTTAAAATTATAACATATAATAAATGATGATATTGATGATATATATTGACTATTGTATTTCATTTTATTAATGATAATATCTGTATTTCACTGTACAATTATCTTAAGGAAGGTTTTGGGAAAACTTGGCATATTGCTAGGAAAATTATAATAGAAGCATTTTAAGTGAAACAGATTTGGGGTCACCGCTGTCACTTCTGAGTTATCTGCCCTTGAATCAGACTTTTTTTACTAACATAAGGTCATTTCAAGGGTAGATAACTTATACATATGTCTACATCATCTTTTTTTTACTTCTTGGTTATGTTTTTCGTCTTTCTAATGTTGATCACAATACATAATTACAGTTAATTCCATATCTTATTTCTGTTAAAATGTTTCAGTTCGAATAAAGGGATTTAATTTTTCTGTAAATAAGAAATTTCTTACCAAAAATGGTACAGATTTAGGAAAGAAGGGGAAAATAGCAAATCCATTCTTTATTCTGTATAGACTTTTGTCACATGGACTTAAACAGAAGTAAACTGTACAAAGAAAGCAACAATAGGTATATATTAGATATATTTAGGCTTCAAACCCATAATATATAGAATTTATACAGAAATTCATGCTTAGAAAACTTTAAAAATGTCAGTTTAGCGTGATTTGAGGACATAGTATCATTTTAAAAATTTTGTCATTAATTTGCCTGAGTGTGCATTTAAAGTCACTAGAAATTACACTAAATGCATTGCCGTTTTATATCGGTTGATTAACTTTTGCACTTTGGTTCCACGTACTGGCAGAGAAGACCCTGAAGATTTATGTTACACCAGTTTCCCCATTCCATATTTGATTGTTAAATATCATCGGCGTTGAGCCTGATTCATCTCGCTTTTCATATGGGCTTTGTATTTTTGTGGTATTTGGTGTGATCGAATTCTCGGCTGCTGGATTACTAGTCCAGCGTGGTACCACGGAACCGAGATTCCACTCCTGTTTGAGAATGGTCATATACACATGGTGTTTTGGCAAACGATTTGTTATAGACTAAGTGTTGCAGTATATGAAACCAGTTAGTATCGAGGATATAACACTGGTTGGCCGATATCGAGGGATGTTTCTGCTAAAAAAATGTCAAAGCCTTAAGTCGCCCCAGCCAGTATTATAACCCCGTAACTTACAAATTTCGTTTATTATAACTGTTTTATCGCAATTTCATTTTTTGTAATAGAAATCTGTAAAAAAACAAAGAAAGGATCGCTTGGCGTGCGGATTAAGATCCAGACAAGAGCAAGCAGTTGTTCTACTAAAGAAGAAACTTTACACTTATTATTTCGTACTGGTTTATTCAATGATTGTATATGATAGTGTTTCTTAAAGCTTATTGCTTCCTACACCAATCGAACTAAATAAATACTGTATAAACTAAAGTAAGAAAACAAATAAGAAATGCTAGGTCTTCAAATACTAGGTAAAACACGCAGGAAAATCTAATTTGATATAACATTAGTACAGAAAATTATTGTATTGATTGGGCTATTTTACTTCATTCTTAAATATGATATCAATTTTTATTATCATTTTTTACATATACTTATAAAGCAAAATTAAGGTTCTGCTACTTCACGAAATTTCACTTTGTGACAATAATTATCAAATTAGTTTTAGACAGTAAGGGAACTAATTTTATATAGAATTATTACAAGTAAGCCGATACTCTCCCTTTAAACATCACTGTAAGCTATTTATAAGTGGTGTATTTCTATGAAGGAGATGAATACGTAAACAATGAGGAATTTTAAGTGTCTGAAACAATTGTATTGATTAAAAAAAACACTATAATTGTGATAAAGAGCTTTACATCCGGGTATCTAAAATACTTCATGTATGTCAATATGAATAACTTTTATTGAGACTGGATGGAGGGTGACTATATTAATTTTCACCTAGATGTCAAAAGCATTCCGAATTTACTATGGACGAGACCATCTAAATATTATAGTTGAATTCGCTATTCCTTTAATTATCTGTTTACATCAAAATTGACATAAAGGGGTGACGATAATACTCATATAAAAGCTGGTCAAAGTGTTCAAATGACGTTGCACGGTCGCCCATATGGGCTTTCCGGCGGCGACCTTAACGTTACGTTAAAATTTACGCCAATTCTTTAAATTATACGAAACGCTTTTCCAAACAGAAATATGCAGTTTTTAAACAGTGCGCAGTGCACATCAGTTGTATGTAAACAAAATAGCAATTCGTTACTGCGCTAAAAAAATGATGACCGGTTTCCGCAGTTTCAAGATATGAGTACAATGACTCATTTTTACATTTTTTAAGGTTAAGTACAAACTGCACTGATAAACTTGTACTTGTAACATGGAACCTCGCTGAATCGTATCTTAAGTACCAAGAAAGAAATTTCAAGGAAAATATGAGCTAACAAATCTTATTTCATCTATTCAAACGACTCTTGACATAATTATTGTCCTTGCAACAGAAACAAACTTTCCGTTATTTTATTTCGAGTGCCAAGATGTTTTCCAAGTATTTCTCTTCATTGTAACATCTCGTGAATGATATGTATATAACTGGAATAAACACTTTAATGTTAACAGAATAAGGAAGATAACACATTACATGGATATCATTGTTTTATAGAACGGACACTCCAAACAAGAGTATATAATTGAGAGACAATTGTTACGTTTAGTAGATGTGTGCTTAAGACGCTTGAAGTTGTTGAAATCTCGTCCTGCTTTATATAAAATTAAGGGGAAAACCAAATTTCCTTGAAATTAAATCATTAAACGTAATGTAAGTAGCATGCCTTAAGATCCATACGTATTTTCATAACAATTAGGAAAATGTATTTTAAAGTAAAATATTGTAAAGCGTACAAAGGAAGTTAATTACTGATTGCATACAATCCACGTAAATTACCAATAGGCAAAAAAAGCTCCTACTGCATCAGTCACGCAGAAGACATATGGTGATATTTTATTTTGCAAATATTTTGCGTTATTTTAAATGTACTCTGTCAAGTCGTTATCGTTGTAATAGTTAATGCTAATAAGTGAATATCTGGGTTTCTTTTTAGTGAGATAAAACCCAAATCACGCAGAGTATATCACTCATGGCGGTGTGAACAAAGTTTTTATCGATTTTTTTGTGGCCTACGTATTATTTTATGATACCGTAAATGTCCTAAAAATGCATTGTGTATCTTTAAATCATTTTTTTTAATTCAAGGACAATACCTGCGCTAAAAAAATAAGATTAACTTCTTTTGTTTTGCGCAGTACTTAGTACGCGTAGCCGTTGGTCTGTACTGTCCTAGGATGATAATTTGGTCTTAACGGTACATGGGAAAGTCCAAAAACGGGGTTATCTGGATTAATATCCGATATCGTAAAAGTAAACAGTTACATATACTTTATACCATAATTCTTACAGTAGTATTACCGTTATGGCTCTGCCGGTAGATCGAAATTATTGTAACTTTTAATGTATTGTACTGATAGGTTCGAACCCCATGTAGTGCCATTTTATAACCACAGTTTTTACTTCTTGCTCATTTTTTATCATTATTATTTATTCAGTTTTCGTTTTCCTTTTTGTTTTCTTCTTATAATATATATTTTACAGTATATATTTATATTTTTTATTTCTATTCTATCTTCTTTTTGTATTTTTTGATCGCAGTGTAATGAAATATTCGATCTCGTATTTATGTATGTATATAAAAAAAGGTCAACATTGTTTTCTGAACAATTGACTGTTCAGAGGTTAAAAAAAAATGTGTCGTACCAGTAGTCGAACTTCTGCCTGTACGGGTAAAACACATTACCGACACGGTTGCTCTACCTACTGCGCTAACAAGACATATGATAACATATAGTTTTATTTTCATTTTTATAGGTTGTGGCATTGATCTGCCGTACCTATTTTTCGCATTGTTATTGGTTTTTGTTATGTAAACAAAGGCTCAAGTTATCATCCTAGGACAGTATGAACTATTCATCATGCTTAAAAAGTGTTGATGTTAATGTTTTTACGTGAATATGCTATACGTGTATATGATCACACAACGACTTGATAAAACATTATTATGTTAGGGTGTTTTTGTGCACATTCATTTCTTGAGTATGTCATGATAGCCTGGCTATTTTCCGCAATCTTTTTGCGCGCTTTCATTTATGTCATAATCTTACGTAACAGTCACGCGCTGTAAATGCGTTAATGTGTTAACCAATAGTGCATCGGCAAAGATGAAAAGCTGCCTATGATAAGTATGGTGCACTATATGCGTTTCCAGACACGAGGCGTGGGCATTACTACAAAAAGTCACGTGATTCCCCCCCCCCCCCGTGTGAGTAACGTATCCGTTTTTTGTACTCATACTCCTTGTCCGAAGATTGACGGAAAAAGCCGAAAAACTGCGACTGATGTTCAGATTGATAGTCTATTTAAGATAGATAGGTAGGGGTTAAGAAAGCTTAAGCGGCAAAACGTTTGCTTTTAAAATCGTACTTTTTACATTATACATAATGCTGCTGGTAATAAATCGTGATGTCTTACTTATGGCTCATCTTGATATACCCTAAAATTGATAATTGACAGTTCCACATTTCTATTTAAATAATTCAGTAAGTTAAAAGTCCCATAAATAATTTAACATTTAGTCTGCTGGTGACAACTGATATTACCCGTGCGATCAGTGCAGGCCAAGATCATCCGACATTCGTACTTATTCTATAAATCTCCCTACAATAATTAATGGTTTTGTCAAGAATTAAGAATGGACAAGTTCATCTCTGTCTACTGTGTTGGCGTTGTAAGTGTTAAAGGATGATTATGAGTCAACATCTTTTTTAATTAAACCTTATTTCTTCGCAATGAACCAAGAACTCTTTCGGGTCTACTTACATGAAACAATAAGATATGTGCGTAAAGTTCATTTGCACACTTGTATTTATTTCCTGTCTTAAGTTATTTTCAAAGTAGTTCTTATTGTATGTCCCGGATGATAAATTTGTAAGTATTAACTGCGTCTTATAAATATAATAAGTAGGAGTTATTGTTAAAAGAGTTAGCGAATGACCTGAAACTTTGCACGTGGAGACCGATATAAGATTAATTAAGTATCTCATTAAAGTACTTTGGCACAGAAGTGACATTTGTTCGTTTTTGTATTTTCTGGTCGAAGATCAGTAAATACAAAGCTGACATTCAATCTCTGAAACAGCGGTTTAAAAACAAGCCTAACAACAAGTAGTTCTCAAAACAGCTTAAAACTAGCGATTCAAAAGAAAGAAATATTTTTTATTTTGTTACAAGTATCCAACAAATTACAACACATTCAAAGTTTAAAAGTAGCGTTGGTTTATAGAATTGTCAATCACAATCACAAATTACGCGGATGAATATGATTTTAATCAATGAAAATGCTATTTTTAGCTATGTCGATTAACGAATACTACACAAATAAATCTGACTGCCGAGTTGTGGAATATATAGATTCTACATGTCGAACTGTTTGGGTGGGAAGATTTTCGCTATTTTTTTTTACTTCAATTTTAAATAACAGATTTATCCTGAACAACGAGGCAATTTTTTTTAAATTCCTTTTTAAGTATCTTTTTTAAGAAAGTAGCTATGATATGCAAAGTGTGGCTGTCACTAAAATGAACATAAATGGTTTTTTGAGTATCAAACTCTGGTGCCCTGCAAGATGAATTATAGTATATAAAAATAAACTTATACAGGGAAATACATATAGATATATAGTACGATTTACATTGCAAATTTCAGAAAATACCAAAGACCTTGCAGCCCTTTGATTATTTATATTGTGCGCACGAGATAATTTGTTGTTGCCACGATCTACTAAGTCATGCGGACGAAATATTTCAAATTAGAAAAAACAAACAGTTCAGTACTTGGCATGAGTGTTATCTCCCTTGAAATTATTTAACAGACTGTCATGCTCAGAACAAAAGACATTTTTAAATCAAAAGAGTCTTGATATTGTTTGTACTTTTTAAAATGACATCGATCACACAAATGTAATATTATGGTGCAATTAAAATAACAACTCAAAAATGTAATGTTATGATATCTTGTTAATTACATCACATAAATTTTATGCTATGATATACTTAAAAGTACATTACAAAAATGTAATGCTGTGGTAAACATCGCATAATGTAAAGTCACAATCGTAATATATGTTAATTTAGTACCGATCAAGATTGAATTTAGCATACCAATCAAGATTTAATTTTGTACCAATTATATCATTTGTCATGTAAACAGGTTTAATAAAAGTTATATTATGCAACTCGCATTTTATTTTCAGTTAACATGTAAACAAACAGTAATTAATGTTACGGTTGTAGAAACAGAAAGTACAAATTATCTATCTGTTGATATTTATTTGGATTTGGTTATAATCAGTGAGCATTTTAAAATTGATGATATTATTATTGTCAGACATGTGTTCAATCGAAATTGTACCGAACTAGATTTTATTTCCCTTTGGATGTCAAATATATACACTCATTATACATTATCAAAGATAACACCCTCTGTGTTAACATATAAACCCACGTGTTGAAACTACTTATAACGTGTTGAAACTACCTGTAATCCGTAATAAAATGATTGAAAAATTTGTCGGACAATCGGATTGAATTTAAGAATATCCGTCGCCAACAAATTTTAACCAATGAACATGAGTACATGTGTGCCCTTTCGGTTTAAATGTTAGCTATTGAAATTTACTACATAAATTGACTTCATTATAATATATCTTATCCGTTCTGTGTACCCGAAAATTGACGGAAAGAGCCGAACATGCTTATGATGTCTCATTTTGTTAGAATATTATTATCTCAATTATTATCCTATTAGCCTAATTAGGAAAGGAAATGGCCAAACATTTGCTTTTAAAACTGTACTTGGTTAAAATTTATATTGATCCTAAATATAATGAGAGTGAATATGATTTAGTTAGCCGTGTAGTCTCATCAGGCTGTATACGTTTGGTTCATCTTGATATCCATTAAATTGATAACGGACTGTTACAAAAATGAAAGTTGGAATAGTCCATTTAGTAGGTTGAAAAACATCAATAAATTAACGTTTAGCTTCCTTCTGACAACTTACATACCCGTACGACCAATGCACACCACGATAAGCCGGCACATTTAACATTTCCCGAGCGACCAGTGCAGACGAAAAGTAGCCGGCACAACTTACATTACCCGTGCGACCAGTGCAGACGACAAGTAGCCGGCACAACTTACATTACCCGTGCGACCAGTGCAGACGACAAGTAGCCGGCACAACTTACATTACCCGTGCGACCAGTGCAGACGACAAGTAGCCGGCACAACTTACATTACCCGTGCGACCAGTGCAGACGACAAGTAGCCGGCACAACTGACATTACCCGTGCGACAAGTGCAGACGACAAGTAGCCGGCACAACTGACATTTCCCGTGCGACCAGTGCAGACGACAAGTAGCCGGCACAACTTACATTTCTCGTGCGACCAGTGCAGACGACAAGTAGCCGGCACAACTTACATTTCTCGTGCGACCAGTGCAGACGACAAGTAGCCGGCACAACTTACATTACCCGTGCGACCAGTGCAGACGACAAGTAGCCGGCACAACTGACATTTCCCGTGCGACCAGTGCAGACGACAAGTAGCCGGCTCAACTTACATTAATCGTGCGACCAGTGAAGACGACAAGTAGCCGGCACAACTTACATTACCCGAGCGACCAGTGCAGACGACAAGTAGCCGGCACAATTTACATTTCCCGGGCGACCAGTGCAGACGACAGGTAGCCCGCACAACTTACATTACCCGTGCGACCAGTGCAGACGACAAGTAGCCGGCAAACTTACATTTCCCGAGCGACCAGTGCAGACGACAAGTAGCCGGCACAACTTACATTTCTCGTGCGACCAGTGCAGACGACAAGTAGCCGGCTCAACTTACATTCTCGTGCGACCAGTGCAGACGACAAGTAGCCGGCACAACTTACATTACCCGTGCGACCAGTGCAGACGACAAGTAGCCGGCACAACTTACATTTCTCGTGCGACCAGTGGAGACGACAAGTAGCCGGAATAACTAACATTTCTCGTGCGACCAGTGCAGACGACAATTAGCCGGCACAATTTACATTACCCTTTCGAGCAGTGCAGGCCACGATTAGCAGACACATCTTAAATTACCCGTGCGACAATTGAAGGCCAAGTTCAGCCGGCAAAACTTACATTACCCGTGCGACTAGTGAAGGCCAAGATCAGCCGGCATAACTTACATTTCCCGTGCGACCACTTTAGGCCACGATCAGCCGGCACAACTTACATTTCCCGTGCGACCAATGCAGACGACAAGTAGCCGGCACAACTTACATTTCTCGTGCGACCAGTGCAGACGACAAGTAGCCGGCTTAACTTACATTTCTCTTGCGACCAGCGCAGACGACAAGTAGCCGGCACAACTTACATTTCCCGTGCGACCAATGCAGACGACAAGTAGCCGGCTCAACTTACATTACCCGTGCGACCAGTGCAGACGACAAGTAGCCGGCACAACTTACATTACCCGTGCGACCAATGCAGACGACAAGTACCCGGCACAACTTTCATTACCCGTGCGACCAGTGCAGACGACAAGTAGCCGGCACAATTTTCATTACCCGTGCGACCAGTGCAGACGACAAGTAGCCGGCACAACTTACATTTCTCGTGCGACCAGTGCAGACGACAAGTACCGGCACAACTTTCATTACCCGTGCGACCAGTGCAGACGACAAGTAGCCGGCACAACTTTCATTACCCGTGCGACCAGTGCAGACGACAAGTAGCCGGCACAACTTTCATTACCCGTGCGACCAGTGCAGACGACAAGTAGCCGGCACAACTTTCATTACCCGTGCGACCAGTGCAGACGACAAGTAGCCGGCACAACTTTCATTACCCGTGCGACCAGTGCAGACGACAAGTAGCCGGCACAACTTTCATTACCCGTGCGACCAGTGCAGACGACAAGTAGCCGGCACAACTTACTTTACTCGTGCGACCAGTGCCGACGAAAAGTAGCCGGCACAACTTACATTTCTCGTGCGACCATTGCAGACGAAAAGTAGCCGGCACAATTTACATTACCCTTTCGAGCAGTGCAGGGTACGATAAGCCGGCACATCTTCAATTACCTGTGCGACAATTGAAGGCCAAGTTCAGCCGACACAACTTGCATTACCCGTGCGACCAGTGAAGGCCAAGATTAGCCGGCATAATGTACAATACGCTTGCGACCAGTGCAGGCCACGATCAGCCGGCACAACTCACATTTCCCGTGCGACCACTTTAGGCCTTGATCAACCGGCACAACTTACATTTTCCGTGCGACCAGTGCAGGCCACGATTAGCCGGCACAACTTACATTTTCCGTGCGACCAGTGCAGGCTACGATAAGTCGGCCCAACTTACATTAACCATGCGACCAGTGCATGCCACGATCAGCCGGCACAACTTTCAACATTCGTGCGACCAGTGCATGCCACGATCAGCCGGCATACTTACAATACCCGTGCGACCAGTGCCGGCCACGATCAGCCCGCATAACTAAAATCACCCGTACGACCAGTGCAGGTCACGATCAGCCGGCATAACTGACATAAGCCGTGCGACCAGTGCAGACCACGATCAGCCGGCACAACTAACATTACCCGTGCGACCAGTGCAGACCACGATCAGCCGGCACAACTTACATTACCCGTGCGACCAGTGCAGGCCACGATCAGCCGGCACAACTTACATTACCCGTGCGACCAGTGCAGACCACGATCAGCCGGCACAACTAACATTTTCCGTGCGACCAGAGCAGGTCACGATCAGCCGGCATAACTGACATTACCTTTGCGACCAGTGCAGGCCACGATCAGTCGGCACAACATACATCACCCGTACGACCAGTGCAGGCTACGATCAGCCGGCACAACTTACATCACCCGTACGACCAGTGCAGGCCACGATCAACTTATATCACCCGTTGAGCACTATCAGCCAGCACGTCCGTACTTATTCAGGTTTTTTCCCTAAAATGATTAATGTTGTCTGCTTTTTTTTGCCAATCATTAACAATGGACATGTTCGTCTAAAATATTTGGCTTTGTAAGTTTAACAAACGCTTGATTTCTTCTTCATACACCAATAGCTCTACAAGGTTAACTTTCTTAAAACAATAAAACATGTATATAAAGTCAATTTCCACATTTGTATTTATTTCCTGTATCAACTTATTTATCTATTGTTCATCCCGTTAAGTATTTACTGCGTGTTATAGATAAAATAAGGAAGGATGTGACTATTCGATAAAAATAAGTAGAGCTATCCTATTCACCCGAGCGTTGGCGTAAAGTTTGCGTACGACCTCAAATATTCTAAGTCCATTGACATATGGATTTGAAACTTTGCACATTTGTTCAACATTATAGTCCTAACAGATCAAGTATGGTGACATAATTATGCTCCATTTTTTACTTAAAATATACTTTAAATTTTGCGTACCACCTCACAGGCGCTAGTCACATAATCAAATATTCCACATAATCGGTCTATATATGTATATAAAGATATAAGGCCCCCAACGAAACAAAAACATCATGCAGAACAAACAAGAACACTGCTGAAAGAAACGACCAGATCACGATTATCTCTTTCTGGTCGCCATCTGAAAGGATCAATCCAAGCGTTAAAGCTTTTTATTTCATTAAAATTCTTCAAATAGCAAAGAAATGAGTAAAAGTTTCAGAAAATCTCAATATTTTCAATCCATGTCGTTTTCGACGTCCAATCTATTCATGTATACAAACACGATTTCTGGTCGATTTCTACGAAATAAATGGAAAACATCTAAAATTTCCTCATAAAATTCATAAACAAACTATTTTTCTATCAATCTGCGAAGTCTAAATTGAACTAGAGCCCGCTTTGTACTCAAATATTTAAAAAATATTGGTTGTAGAAGCGGAGGTCAAGTAAAGTGCGCCATTTGAAATTTGAAGTGACAGATAAATGAAGCAAAGAAATAGTATTTTACGATTGGTCAATAGTATTCCGGTAATTATCTTAACCAATCAAATCCTTATATAATATTCAGAGCGGAACAGTATATACATGCGCTATACATGGCGATAAAATACTGTCACAAGCGAGAACCTTGTGTATTTTTTAATGAAATACGTACGATGAGGGCATTTGATCAATGAAGATTTCGCAGATCGATAGGAAAAGAGTTTGTTTATGGAACGTACGTGGAAATTCTAGCCGTTTTTTTGTTTTTTTCCGTAAAAATCGATCAGAAATTGTGTTTGTATACATGAATGGACTGGACGTCGAAAACGACATGAATTGAAAATATTGGCATTTTGCGAAACTTTTTCCAATTTCTTTGCTATTTGAGGGATTTTAATGAAATAAAAAGCGTTGGCACTTCTACTTCTTCTATTTCTATGTTGATCTCGTCTGTAAATCCGCTGTGCAGACATCAGCGACGAGTGGTGATGTGAAATGTGCTCCATTAAAAAACGTGGGCTAAAAACCTGTCCCCCATGTGCGGCACCAGGCGTTCGAGTTAAAATAATGTGAAAACGTAGTGTGAAGTAAAATCCAACATGTTTGTACACTATACATGATTTTAATAATTTACACATATACGTATGACTGGACAGCGGTTTTAAAACTGTCCAGATTGTCCACAGATGTGATGTTAGTTGGTAAGTTGTTCCAATAAGGTACAGTTCTTGGAAAGAATGAATGTTTGTACGCATTAAGTCTGCAGTGATAAGTGACGAACTTTACCGAGTTTGTGTATCTTGTAGATAGTTGTGGGTGGTATTCAACTGGTACAGCCACCAGGTTATTAAACACTTTATACATAAGAATTAAGTCCGCACACTGACGACGTTGTTCAAGTGTTGGCCATTTAAGGTCGTGTAGCATTGATGTTACGCTAGATGGATTGTTACGATTGAATGGTTTATTCATGACGAATCTTGCCGCATTCCGTTGTATTTGTTCAAGTTTCTTTGATGTATTAAGTTGATGTGGATTCCAAATTGGTGACGCATATTCCAGTTTAGGTCGAACCAAAGTTTGATAAGCTCTTTCCTTTACTGTGGTCGGGCAATGTTTTAAGTTCCGTTTGATGAAACCAAGAGTACTAGAAGCTTTTGCTGTGATTGAATCGATGTGTAGGTTGTATTTCATAGTATCTGCTAGTTCAACTCCCAGATATGGATGGTTTTTAACAATATGTAGTGATTGATTTTTCATTTTGTAGTCAAATACAGATTTGTTACGTTTATTTGTTATTGACATGGTTGCACATTTATCGACGTTAAATTCCATTTGCCAGATATTACTCCAATCAACTAAGGTGTCCAGGTCTTTTTGTAAAATATTATGATCTTCACTGGTGAGTATGGGTCTATAAATGACACAATCGTCAGCAAATAGGCGAATTGATGACTTAATATCCGAGGCGATGTCGTTAATATATAGTAAAAACAATGCAGGACCAAGCACGGTTCCCTGGGGCACGCCAGATGTTACCAGTGACGGTCTTGATGATTCTCCGTCTACTACTACTCGTTGATAACGACCGTTAAGGAATTCATTAATCCATAAGTTGGTTTCATTACATATACCATAATATTGCATTTTCACAGAGAGACGCTGATGTGATACTTTATCGAAAGCCTTAGAAAAGTCAAGCACCGCCATATCAACCTGGTGACCAAGATTAACACTACGAGCAATGTCATCTGTAGTTAATAGAAGTTGAGATTCACACGAGCGTTTAGCCCTGAACCCATGTTGGTTTTCATGAAGAATGTTCTGGCTGTCTAAATGGTTCATTACTTGTGAGACTATTATATGTTCAATCATTTTAGAAACAACTGCGGTTAAGCTTACAGGGCGGTAGTTCGATGGTTTGGTTCTGTCGCCTTTTTTGAAAATTGGTACAATGTTAGCGTTTTTCCAGTCCAACGGTACTTCAGATTTATCAATTGACTGTTGGAATAAAGACCGTATAATTGGTGCTATTTCAGTTACACATTCTTTCAATACTATGATAGGTATTTTATCTGGCCCAGAAGCTTTCTTGGGATTAAGTCTGTTAATACACTTAACAACACCATTTAATGTAACGTTTATCTTGGGCATCGAGCGGTATGGCGAAGATCCTTTATTAGGTAGATTGTCCAAAGATTCTTTCGTAAATACTGAACAAAATTGGTTGTTAAGCATTTCTGCCTTATGACTAGCGGATTCGGCGATTTGACCATTGTTTTTCAATGTTCCAATGTTCACGCTGTCTTGTTTACGAGACTTTATATATTTCCAAAAGGATTTCGAAGATTTATCATTTTCTGGATCTAGAAGGTTACTGATGTAATTGTAGTAGGAAGTATGTAATTTATTCCTTACAGTTTTGCGAAGGTCACTAAATGTTTTATAGTCACTTGCGTTATTACTTTTTCTTGCAATGTTATATAAGTAGCGTTTTTTCTTAATAAGCCGTTTGATATTCTTTGATAACCACGGTATGTCCGATTTCCCTTTTACAGTTTTTTTCGGTATATATTGTTCCATTGATTCTAATAATATTTGTTTAAAATTGTTCCAGTTTACATCAACTGTGTTGTTATGCATATTACGCAGAAACTCGTGTTGAAATGATAGCACACGGTCTTTAATTTTCCGCCAGTCCGCTTTTCTATAATTAAACACGGTTCTCGGCGGTAGTTTGTTAGTAACCGGTTTGATAAATGTTGTTACAGATAAGATATCATGGTCACTAAGCCCGATAGGTGGTCCGACTACGTGTCGTTGTATGAGTGTTGGATGGCTCGTAAAGAATAAGTCTAAAATCCTACCCTTACGTGTAGGGGTTCTGTTAATTTGTTCAATAAAACAGGTTGAAGTTATATCGATTAATTTATCACAAAAAGTCTTATCCCTAGCATTTGGCAATGTACATCCATTATCCCAGTCCACGTCTCCGAGGTTGAAATCACCCCCTAGAAATTTCTTCATATTTTTGTATGGAGAAGTACAGTTCGCTTTTAATAGTGAATTTTCAAGTTCATCTAATGTTTCTAAAGTAGCCTTTGGTTCACGGTAGAAAGATCCAACTAAAACTTGTTCGTTTTTATCGATTTTGATTTTAATCCATTTTATTTCACAGGCAGAGTCTAAATCTGAACATTCCTCAGCTTGTAAGCCAGGTCTAACCATAATAATAACACCACCGCCGCGTTTATTCACTAATTCTGACCGATCTTTCCTGAATATTTGATATTTGTCAATAGACGGGATATTTGTTGGTAAAAGTTCAGCACTCAGATCCTCACTATTCAAATGCGTTTCAGTGCCTAAGATAACATCCGGCGCTTTACTAGCTATAATGTTGTATAACTCCGTTTTCTTATTACGAATACTCTGGAAATTTATCACTTCAAATTTCAAGTGAGACTTATTAACGTGGAGTGATTTAGAAAGTGAATGAATACTATCCACAGATGGGTTATCACTACTTGATTCCATGTCACCCAAAAATGATGATGTAAGCTCAGATTCAACACTACCGGAATGTGTTGATGTTACGTTAGAAATATGTGAAATGTTACTATCCAGATCGGTAGACGGTAGTAATACGCGCGGTGTTGATGCTACAAACGATAAACTATCTGGTTTCAAGGGACGCGAGATTCTCCTCCGAGGTGGGGACGAAGATAAGTTAATGTTTACTGGTGGTACTGGTTGTGTACTGCTAATTCTAGCAGAGTCTTTCACCAATGGTGAGAATGTATTTTCTAATAAAAAGTCATCTAAGTCAAAAGAGCACACTCTAGATAGGTTTGGGATGCCACAATCATCCTTTTTACAGATCCAAACTACCTCTGAAATATCGAGGTATGCAAGAGTTTCACTACTGATTTTTGCACAGTTAGCATGGTACCAAGTGTCACAGCAGTCACATTGTACAGCTTTAACATTCCAGGAACCAATATTTTTATTACAAATTCCACAAGGATATTTCAAGGTTTTAGGTCCAGGATTAATTTCTATGTCACCCGACTGGATCAATAATAAACACAATATAAAGTTTGTTCCAACATTGTTTTTAATATAACATGCGCTTCGCCATTTAATGGTTCTTGTAGCAATTGCAAGCTTCATGATACTGGGTTTCGAGGGTTCGATCAATGTCTGGAAGGAATTAGTAGCATTTAGTTCGCTAGACAGAGCTATAACTAGTAAAAATAGTGCTAAACATAGCAAATGTAAAGTTCCCTTGTTCTTCATGGGCGCGGCCATTGTTGCTGCGCAATAGGATGCGCGCGCTTGTCGATTTTTGGAATCCTGCGCGAAATGATGCGCACTCAAACTAATGTAAAAGTAGGTGGGTGGGATAAGGTGGTCGTAATTTTCACCCAAAATTACACGCAAAAGTTACAACAAATTTCAAAAGTTCCTTTTCCAAATGATACTATCGATCATAATCCACGTTTTCAGCAAGTGTCGTCATCTATCTTGCAGTAATTACCATGAAAAAATTAAATTAAATTAAATTTTGTCGGAGCACATTTTTCGAACGCCTGGTGTCGCACATGACGTCACACTTGGATTGATCCTTTCAGATGGCGACCAGAAAGAGATAACCGTGATCTGGTCGTTTATTGCAGCAGTGTTCTTGTTTGTTCTGCATGATGTTTTTGTTTCGTTGGGGGCCTTATATCTTTATATACATATATAGACCGATTATGTAAAATATTTGATTATGTGACAAGCGCCTGTGTACCACCTTAAATATTATTATATTGTATTGACATAATATGACTTTGAAATTTTGAAATTTTGCATACGTGTACACCACCAACCTTACGACAGGAGGAGGTAACTATAAACAAGCATTTTAAAATATGGAAGTTAACAAACTTTACTTTGGCCGAGTACTAGTATCATTTAAAGATACTTCTTGTTACGTTTTTTTTCTACTTCGCA
The DNA here is from genome assembly GCF_026571515.1 of Ruditapes philippinarum. NCBI lineage: Eukaryota > Metazoa > Mollusca > Bivalvia > Venerida > Veneridae > Ruditapes > Ruditapes philippinarum. The sequence continues at coordinate 22,609 of NW_026853487.1, forward strand.
AATATGATCAATAACCCACTTGACCCAGAGGAAATTATATAAGTATCCTTAAGAATATATATGTAATGAACAATGGATTGAAAAAAGTGGGTCTGTCCTTTTATACTTAAGGCAGATGTTTTTTCGTTTTGCGATTTATCACTTTATATAGTAACCGTTTTTTCAAGATCGCGCAGTCTACTCTGTTTGTCGTTACCAACCCACCTGTCGGAAACCTAAGATCATTCATGTCAGCGTACGCGTTCGAAAGTAGTTTCAATAGACATATTTTAATAAAATTACTACGCATCGGAACTCCGCGCTTTGCTGCTGTACTTAGCAGGGGAATTTATCGTTTTGATACGGTGTTCCGTTAGAGCCAGTGCATTTGATCTGCGAACGAAAGCGCTAAGCATGATGGTGACAGTACGACAGTATAATAGCGAAACACGACAGTACTATGGTGACAGTCAATCGTTTTGCATGAAAATCCTATTGATTTCCTACTAACAGACATCCTTGTTAAATAATTTCCGGGAGTCAAAGTTCATATATGTCTTTTATTGAACGCATATTTATCTTTTATTTATTTATTTATTTATTTATTTAACAACATATTCAATAGCGTTTTACACAACTTGTTACAGTAACTTATAAAAAAATATTTCCTTTATAATTGTTTTAGGAAAAAGGAGTTTGATTTAAAGTAAATATTCAAGAAACATGGATTGGCTATATAAAAATGTAATATGTCTGGTGTGTTAGGTGTTAGATGATGACCGTCCGACAACACGGTGGTGATGCGTGACAATACGGTGGTGACAATACGACAATACGATGGTAAAGCACGACGGAATGATGTTGACGGCACGATGTTGACGGCACGATGGTGACAGTACGATGGTGATTCGCGACAGCACGATGGAAGCACTACGTACTGTCACCATCGTTCTGTCTTCTCAGAGAAAACGCACTGACCCTAAACTAATATCGTACTTTTAGGTAGTCTGCTTATCTAGTGGACATTAAACAGACTGTGTATTGCATTTTATTAGCCCTAACTTTTTTGAAATGTTAATTTCCCATTTGCCACTGGGGGTTATTTTTACTGTTAAACCAAGTGTACCATGTGACTAAGAAATGTGTACTGTAACAGGTTATCAGTACTTTTTAACATCGCATGTTATGTTTTTTTTTAACTTTTAAGGAAGGGATAATTAGATGTGTGAAGTTGGCGGCCCAGCGTCCTGGCGGCGTGAAGTTGGCGGCCCAGCGGCCTGGCGGCGTGAAGTTGGCGGCCTAGCGGCCTGGCGGCGTGAAGTTGGCGGCCCAGCGGCCTGGCGGCCAAAAAAATTAATGTTAAAATTAAAAAAGAAATGTTATTTTAACAATAAAACGGCATTTGATGAAGTTTTAAAGATAATTATTGTTATTTAAAGGATATATAAAAAGAAAAAATCACTTTCAGAGAATTTTTTTTTATTTTGTCATTTTTGTGAAGTTGGCGGCCCAGCGGCCTGGCGGCCTGGCGGCCGAAAATTTTAATGTGGTAGAAATGTTATTTTAACAATAAACGGCATTTAATGAAGTTTGAAAAGATAAACATTGTTATTCAAAGGATATATAAAACGAAAAAATCACTTTCAGAGAATTTTTTTATTTTGTCATTTTTGTGAAGTTGGCGGCCCAGCGGCCTGGCGGCCTGGCAGCCAAAAATTTTAGTGTGCTGGAAATGTTAATTTTACAATAAAACGGCATTTAGTGAAGTTTTAAAGATAAATATTGTTATTTAAAGGATATATAAAAAGAAAAAATCACTTTCAGAGAATTTTTTTTTATTTTGTCATTTTTGTGAAGTTGGCGGCCCAGCGGCCTGGCGGCCTGGCAGCCAAAAATTTTAGTGTGCTGGAAATGTTATTTTAACAATAAAACGGCATTTAATGAAGTTTTAAAGATAATAATTGTTATTTAAAGGATATATAAAAAGAAAAAAATCACTTTTAGAGAATTTTTTTATTTTGTCATTTTTGTGAAGTTGGCGGCCCAGCGGCCTGGCGGCCTGGCGGCCAAAAAAATTAATGTTATAGAAATGTTATTTCAACAATAAAACGGCATTTAATGAAGTTTTAAAGATTATTGTTGTTACTTAAAGGATACATATAAAGAAAAAATCACTTTCAGAGAAAGTTTTTATTTTGTCATTTTTTTTCTTTATTTTATAATTTTTGTGAAGTTGGTGACCTTGTAAACTTTTACAGTTATTGAAATGTTTTTAATAATATCGATCAGCCGAACAGAAGCACATAAGAATGACAGACTTGAACGCAGGCTAATAATATATGGTGTACAATTTCTGTAACAAATATGAATGGTCCTTTATGAAGTTTTAAAATATTTTTTTTCGGGTCCACCTAGCAGCCCAGCAGCCTGAAGTTGGCAGCCTTGCAGCCTGTCAGCTTAGCAGAGTAATATCGGGTATTGAGCTTCTCCCCCACCCTAAAAAAATAAAAAAAAATAATTTCCAGTTATACCCCCTTTTTTATAACCTACTTTTTTAAAAAGATTTTCTTCTCCATCACACCTAAAAAAAAAAAATTTTTATCCCCGGCGGGACTCGAACCCACACCCCTAAAAAATAAAAAAATATTCAACCCTTAATCCATAGTACCCAGAAAAAAAAAACAACAAAATGCCTACTTGTCCGGACCACCGGGTAGGCATTTTTTTCTTTCTATCTCTCTTTTTTTCCGGTGGTCCTGGGGGTTTTGCCAGCCGTCACGGCCTTTACATTGCCGTTCTTAGGCGGCTGCTCGTTATGGAGCTTTTATCTCATACACTCCTGCATATCTCATATGCGGACCCTTCCCCGAAACCGAAATGGGAGGGTCGCTAGAAGTGCTGAGATAATATTACAAAGTAGCTGATCATACTACTAAGTAATACCCCCATCACTAGCTAGCTCGGACATTTCTATACTAAAAAAAATAAAATATAAACTTAATACAAAATCGATAATGGTTTCCCAATAGTGTTCTATTTATAAACCTCATGCATTGTATCGTCTGCTAAACGTAACGCACTGGTGAATGTTGTGTAGTAAATATACAATCTAGCGATAAAACCGCAAATATGCTTAACTTTTATATTTTGGTGGAGGATCATTAATTATAGTAACTTTAGTGAATAAAATTATACATTTCCCATTTTTTTTAACTCGTTTAAAGCCTGTGCCTTTCCTTCCTCAATAAGTTTTTTTCTTTCTGTCTCACTCAATCCTGTTTGTTTTGAATGTATGCTATCTTTCAATTTATTATATTTATCTAATTCATCTAAAATCAATTTAAATTCATTTTCAGATATTTGTCCGTCTGTTAAAGCTTTTGAAGTTAAATCTTTTATACTATTTAATTTACTATCAGCAATAGTTTTAATCTCATAATGTTTTTTTGTTTTTGATTGTAATTTACGTCTAATAAATTTAACACATACTCCTAAACTTCCGCATACAGCGGCTGCAATTCCTAAAGGTAACATAAAAGGAATAGCTAAGCTAGTACCGGCTAAAATGACAGATGTTGATATCAGACCAGTATCAACACCGTCAGTAATATTAATTCCGCGTTTATATTTCTTGTATAATGATTTACGAGTATCCCTCTCATTAATAAATTTTTTTTCTATTTCTGATATCTTCTGTAATCTATAATTTTGACCATCTTCTACTGGTAATTCTGGATATAAAGGATCCGGAGCTGTTGGTGTCTTCATTTTAAAGGTAATTTTTTGAATACAATTTATTCCCAAGAATATGTAAATCTAATGTAGCTGTCTTTTTCAATAGTAAATAATTGGTCAATAACCGAGACTGGAATAATTGCAATTGATGTATTCTTTAAAAACTGTTGTTTTATAACGTCTTCAAAAATATTTTCATCAGTAGATCTTTTTAAAAGTACTTCATGAGTCCTGTCTTCGTTTTCAGATCTGTAATTTTCCTGCCATATCAATAAAAAGTCGCTTTTACCCTTTATTATAAGTTTTATATTAATGTAGTATGTTCCATCTTTTTTAGTTGTAAAACCACTCACGTTTCTAAAGTCACCTATATTCAATTCACGTTCCTCTTCTATATAATCATTATAATTTACAACAGGTGAATAATGAGAATTAAAAAACTCAAATAGGTTATGAGTTTTAATATAACGATTATTTTTACCGATTTCGTAAGTAGTAGGTAAAACTTTAACTTCTAGAGTAGAATCATTCCGCATATGGAATAAAGGAACATGATATATTTTGTTGTTAATAATATCAGAAATCGCCCTTTTCGCCTCTGAAAGGTCTGAGACTGTATCAAGTATTGTTTTACCTAAATCATTAACACGTTTTGTTTGAACCTCTTCGAGACTTTCTATTTTTGTATCTATTTTGTTTACTGCATCTCTAGTATCATCTGCATTTTTCTTAACATCCACATCAAGTCTGGTAATTTCTTTCTGCAGATTATCAGTAAGCAAATCTTTCATTTGATTTAATTTAACTTTTAAATTATTAATTTCTCCATCTTGAGCATCGTTTCTTTGTGAAGCAGATTGTTCTAGTTGTGCTTTGAATTCATCAAACTTTTCAGAAAATGTATTAAACAATTCCGTTGAGTCATCTTTTAACGTTTTTATTTCTTCTTTTATTTCTAACTTATACATATTTTGTAGCTTTTTCTCAACTTCAGCAAGTTTGTTCTTAAGTTCGTTGTGTTTAATCATGCTATTCTTTATGTTATCAATTCGGTCTGCGATTAAAAGAATGTTTTGCCTTAATGCAACTTTTATTTCATCATCTGTTTTATCAAGGTCTTTTAATGATTCTGATAAGATTGTCATTTCTTTCTGGAGTTGACCGTGCAGTGTGATTATTGCTTCTTCATTATTTTTAATGCTTTCAGAAAGTTGATCAATGTCTGACTTTTCGGTTTGAAGTAAGTCTTTAATGTTTTTTATATCTTCCAATTCATAGTCGTCTATTACACTTTTAATTCTCCTAAAAACAAATCTTTTGCTAACAGCATCACTTGGTTTTTCTGGATTTCCTAAATTAATTATAGAGTTACCGCTCATATCTAATGGTATATTCATTTTATTACCAAGTTCAGAGTTGTTTCTTTTATGTTTTTTGATTCCAAAGATACTCATTTTTATATTCTAAAAATCAGTATTCTGTAATTCTTGTTCATAAAAACTACCTTTAATTTCTTCATCTTTTAAATCTTTTATTTTATAAGTAACAGGATCTGTATTTAAAACTTCATCAATTACAAATATTTCTCTTCTCCAACGAGTAGTATAACCCTTTTCAAATTTACCTTTCATTTTTGCTATTCTTACCCTATCTCCAACTTTGAATTTAGGTTTTTTAATTTCTTCTTCTTTTTCCGGATATAAATGTTCATACACTGTTGATTCATTCTCTTTTTTACTTGCTTCAACAGGTGTCATTTTAATAGAAGAATGAACTGTATTGTTATAATCTTTAACTAAATCATCTAATACATCATAATATTTATTAGTTTCGTGAGCAGTAAAATATTTAAACATACGTTGTTTCATTGTTCCTATCCATCGTTCTACTACACTAGATTTTTCTTCATTTTCAGTTGAATATAACTTTATGTTATTATCTTTTAACAATTCTTTTACTTGCCGGTTATAAAATTCAGAACCTTTATCTGACCAAATATACATAGGTTTTCTTTCTTCAAATAATGTTTTAAATGCTTCACTTACCGTTACTCCTGTTTTATTTTTTAAGGGAATTAACCAACCGTATTTACTAAAAACATCTATAACTGCTAATAAATATTTATAGTGTTTATTTTGTTTAGAATATTGTTGCATATCTGCCAAATCAACTGCCCATGTCTGATCTACTGAATGAACATAAACGCGTCTTTTAGGAAATTTTTTTATAACTCTATGATGTAATTCATCTGCTAATTTATTTGTTAAACCAGCTATAAATGTACTTTTTTTAGATTTGCATTCAGAACATTTAGCTTTTAGCATTTGTCTATTATTAGTTGTTGTTACTTGCTCTACTGAATCATTATCGGTATGTTTTTTACAACGTAAACAATATATTTTCGGATGCTCCATTTTTAATATATAAAAAATGACAGAAGGAAAAATCTGTACTACTTGTAAGGAATACAAATTATTAAGTGATTATTATAAAGCAAAGTATAAACCTATGGGTGTTGAGTGTCAATGTAAACAATGTAGAAAAATAGTAAAACAAAAACATTATCAGAAAAACAAAGAAAAATATAAACAGGCTTTTCAAGAATTTATGACAAGAAATCCTAATTATTATCACGATAAAAAATTATAGCTTATTCAAATTGTTTTCTAATAAAATGTCACCCAAAAAATCCGGTAGCAATAAAAACTATGTTAAGGAAGTTATTAATAAAAGTGGTATTAATATAAATAATTATTTTAGAAATATTAAACCAGATATTAAAAGATTAGTTTCATCATTTCCTAATGTTAAATTTAATCTAATAATAAAAACTATTTATTCAAAGCCTATAGCAATGGATGAAAAAATAGAGAGACATTATAATAGCGGATTTATAAAACTTCATGCTCAAAATGAATTTAATGAAGTATATAATTCTATTATTGAAAAGTATAAAGTATGGGAAGAAGAACATCAGGGAAAAGAATCTGGATTAATATTTAATGAAATAGAAAATACGGAAGTTAAAGTTGTAAGAGTAAGAAGTCTAAATGGATCTTCTTATTTTGATCTAGGAATAAAATTCAATAGTTTATTAAATATTCAAAACAATGATGATCACTGTTTTGCTTATAGTGTAATTGCTGGAATGCTATATAAATTAAAAGATAAACCTGAGTATAAAAACTATTCAGATATATTTAAAACAATGAATAAAAACCCAGCAAGAGTATCAATTTATAAACCTTTTCTAGATCATATTAATATGGAAAATATTAAATTCCCAGTAAGTATAGATTCAATTGGAACATTTGAAAAACAAAATGAAAATGTAGCTATTAATGTATTCGGAATTGAAAAGGAACTTTTAGATCCTGAAAATAAAGATTTTAAAAAACCACAACAAGAAAAAAATTTACGTGATATTTATCCAATGTACATAAGTAAATTTAAAGATAGAAAATATGTTATAGATTTATTACGTGTCACTCTAAATGACAAAAAACATTATTGCTTAATTAAAGATTTTAATGCTTATCTTAATCATAATCATAATACAAGATATCATTGTAGAAATTGTATTACTGCTTCATATACTACTGAAAAAGCTTTAGAAAAACATATGGAATATTGCAAAAAACCGTTTAAATTTATAATGCCACCAGAAGGAAGTAAATGTAAATTTGAAAATCATCATTTTAAATTAAAACTACCATTTGTCGGATATGCAGACTTTGAAGCGATTAATATAAAATTAAGTTATATTGACGTAGACCTACGAAAACAAATAAATAAATTAAAAATAAAAAGTAAATCTCATAATGTTAATTCTAAAGTAAAGAATATTATTATCGGTAAAATAATGAAAGAAGAAGAAATATCTAAAAAAGAAGCTAAAAGAATTTATCATAATTATGTTAATAATAAAATATCTGATGAAAGAACTAAAATATATTTGGATAAAATTAAAGAAAATTGTATTAAAAAATATTTTAACAAATTAATAGACAACATTTTTGATAAATGGATTGAAGACGGTAGACATATAGAAATATCAGAATATGAAAAAGAAAAATATTGTGAAAATAATAAAGTAAAAATTAAAAAAGATATTAGCGAAATTAGTGATAATCTACGAAATAAAATAAAAAGAGAAAATATCAAACTATCATTTAAAGATAATACAATAAATTTACAACAACAGAAAGTAGTTTCATATAATTTACAATTAGTTTCTGATTATCCGGATATCATACCGAATAAAAATATTAACTATGCACCTAGTGAAAATGCCGAAGAAGATTTTATAAAAACATGTTTAAAATATAATGATAAAATCAAGTGGGCTTATTATCATGCAGAAAAGAATTTTAAAAAGGAAAAAGAAGAACTATATAATACTTCTGATTGTTGTTATATGTGTAAAAAGAAATTAGAAAGAAAGGAAAAGATAATAGAACATGATCATTTATCAGGTGAATTTAGAGGAATTTCATGTTCCAGTTGTAATAGTAAAGAATCTAGAGATGGGAAACAATTTCCAATCTTTTTTCATAATGGAAGTGGGTATGATTTCCATTTCCTAACAGAAGAACTATTAAAACATGAAACTGAATATAATAAAGTAAAAGTTTTACCAAAGGATAGTGAAAATTATATATCAATAACATTCGGAGATAAATATTTTAAGTTAGTTTTTAAAGATAGTATGAGATTTTTACTAAGTAGTATAGATAATTTATCAAAAACATTAGAAGATGAAAAATATAAAATACTTAAAAGGGAATTATCGGATGATACTTTATTTGAAGATTTAAAATATATTGAAAATAATGAAAGAAGTTTTAAAGGAATATTTCCTTATGATTATTTTGATTCTTTTGATAAATTAAAACTAGAAAATTTTCCTGATAAAAAAGAATTTTATTCTATATTATATCAGAAAGATATTTCTGAAAAAGAATATAATCATGGTAAAAAGATATTTAATAAATATTGTAAAACATTTGAAGATTACTTAATGATATATCAGAAACTTGATGTTTTAATATTAGCAGATGTATTTGAAAATTTTAGAGATATATGTTTAAAACATTATGAAATAGATCCAGCTTATTGTTATTCTGCTCCTGGTTTATCATGGAATGCAGGATTAAAGTATACTGGTATTAAATTAGATTTGTTAACAGACAAAGATATGAAAGATATGATTGAAACAGGAACAAGAGGAGGATTTTCAGGAGTGTTAGGTTCAAGATATGTTAAAGCAAATAATAAATATACAAATAAAAATGAGAAAATAGATAAACCTAATTATTTATGGTATACCGATGCAAATAATTTATATGGGTGTGGATTATCAGCAAAATTACCTTATAAAAATTTTAAATGGGAAGAAGTAGAAAATCAGGAAATAAACTATTATTTAGATAAATGTAATGAAGATGTTGGAATGATTTTTAAAGTAGATTTAGAATATGATAAAATAACAAAATTTAAATTAAGAAAGTTTCCTACTATGCCTTTATCAAGAAAAATAAATGAAAATGAAATATCAGATTATTCAAGAGATTTCTTAAAACAAAATAATAATAAATTAGGAAAAGTTGAAAAATTAATATTAGATCTTCATGATAAAAAAGAGTATATTGTACATTATGATATTTTAAAATATTACATATCTCTTGGAATAAAAGTATCAAAGATTCATAGTATAATATCCTTTAATCATAAAGCTTGGTTAAAACCATATATTGATTTCAATACAAGCATGAGAGCAAAAGCAACAAATGATTTTGAAAAAGATTTCTGGAAATTAATTAATAATTCTTTCTATGGAAAAACTTTGGAAAATATTTCTAATAGATGTATAGTTGAATTAATAAATAAACCCGAAGACTTAAAACGATTAGCTTCTAAAGATAATTTTAAAGATATTATAGATTTTAATAATAATTTTAAAGCAGTGTTATTAAATTATAAATCAATGTACTTTACTAAACCTATTTATTTAGGAATGTGTGTTTTAGATTATTCTAAATTAGTAATGTACAAGTTTTATTATGACACAATTGAAAAGTATTTTCCAAATAATGAACTTTTATATCAAGATACTGACAGCATGGTATTAAATATATATACAGAAGATTTATATTCTGATTTAGAAAAAATAAATGAAAATTTAGATACTTCTAATTATCCTAAGGAGCATCCATTGTTTTCAAATAAAAATAAAAAAGTAATTGGAAAATTTAAAGATGAATTAGGAGGGAATGTAATGACAAATTTTATTGGAATAAGAAGTAAAATGTATAGTTTTGAATATTTAGAAGATTCTAATGTTATATTCAAATGTACTGCAAAAGGTGTTAATAAAACAACTAAAAAAGAATTTAATACTGAATCATATGAAGATTGTTTATTTAAGAAAAAAGTAATTCATAAAAAAATGAATAATTTAGTACATAAAAAACATAAAATATATTTAAATGAATCGATTAAATAGAGGATATTTGTTTGTTTGTGTGTAAGATGAAATTTTATTTCATCGAGTGGGCTTTAAAAACAGTATTCTCACGAGTGGCGAAGCCACGAGTGAGAATACTGTTTTTAAAGTTCACGAGATGAAATAAAATTACATCTTACACAACAAACAGACAAATTTTCTTTTTATTTTATGCTTAAAAACAAGTTAAAACGAAATTTCCATAATTTTAACGTTAATATTAAAACTGTTTCCCCCATTGAGAGCCCCATTTATTCGGAATTTCTCATTCAAAAAAGGAAGTCTTGAGCTGAAAAATAAGTCCGCCATTCAACATTAAATGACGGTGATATTTATTGATTTTATTAAAAAAATATGAAGGAACGCTTGTTTTGATAATAAAAACAAACAATTCTTGTAGGAGAAAAGGTCCAACCATCCATCCATATTTCTGTTACTTAGTGCGAATTTATATTAGACCTGGCTTTGTAAATTGTAAGCGGCAGCCATTTTTTAAAGTTGTGTATTTCATGGGAGGAAAATAATTGTGTAAGATTCAGAGGGATATAATTTGGATTTGTTAGTCATACACATTTTTAAAAGAAAGAAAACTTATTTGAGGATTGTAACAGACAAAAATAAGTGTTGACAGATGTGAAAACATTCAGAAAAGGAGCTAGGAAAATGGAAAACTTGGAAACCTGCTCAAGAACGCTGGGTTGATTTAACTTATTCTTCGAGTTATGGCTGTCAATGCTTTCAATTTTTCATAAAGCATACGGCAGTTATTGCTCGTAGGATACTTTAATATGCCCAAATGTCATCAAGAGCAGTTTTGCATGGGGAAGGAATGTATTTTTGAGACTGTCAAAATGAAACAAAAAAACGAAATTTGGTGATTGGAAATTCATGAAAATTTGAATGAATAGAAGTAAGTTTTCTTCTTTTTATTACTTTTGACATTTAAGTTATTTATCAATTTAAGTTTTGCTTTTTCTTTAAACAGCCTGACATTGTCAGAATTGTCAGCAAAAATAAAATTGAGGTACCACATGTGAAAAATCTTAAAAAAGTAGTTTCGTCATTGAAAAGAATGAAATTATATTTTGATAATTTTCACTGTGAAATTACCAAATATAATTTTCACGGATAAATCAGTAATCCACTGAAAAGCATAAAATAAAATAGGTTTATCTCCTTTTGATGATAAAAGATATATATGTGATAATGGAATAGATACTTTACCTTATGGTTATTTTACTTAATTTTATATACAAGAAAACCAGTTAATGCCATACCACCAACAATAAATGCAATCTCTCTATTTTTCTGGTCTTCTGACGGAGTGTAAAAATCACTTAATACGGGTTTAGGAGGTAAAGCCGGTAATTGTTTTCCAGTAATATAATAATATTCTTTCATTGCTGTATCAGCATTATCAAATTCTTCCGTAGCATGACGTTCCTTTTTCATTTGTTCATTAATAAAATCTAATCTTTCTGTTCTCTTTTCATTCCATGCAGTTGTTTCTTCTTGTAATTTTTCCATAGCTTTATCGTGTCTTTTTCTCTCTATATCACTATTTTTACCCATATGTGAAAACAAATAATTACTACCTGAAAAGGCTAACGCATTAACCGCTGCACCACCAATCATCATTATTACTGCACTAGCCATTTTTAAATAAATAAAATAAAATAAAATAAAATAATTACTTCATAATATCTGCTGGTATAATACCCTGCTTAACCAACATATCTTTTGTTGCCATTGCGAGTAATATATCAATAGATAACATTCCAATATCACCCATATTAAAATCTACTTTTGGTGCTGGTTTTTTCAATAGTTTTCTTCCTAGTTCTGAATACCCAATTGTTAATACAGTTTCCACTCCAGCATGATATAACATGTTCGCTATTTGTTTTCCATCAATTTGTGTCGCCATTTTTATATATTAAATTTAAACAATTTTTTTTACCAACTACCTATACTATTTTCTTTTGACTCAATTTCTTTTTTTTGTAGAACAGGTTGCTGTTGTATCACAGGTTGCTGTTTTATAATAGGTTTAACTTGTTTAGACTTATAAATATATATTCCCAATCCAACTCCAATTAGACATAAAGGTATATAATTTTTGTATATATTTAAACTTGGAAATTCTTTAACTTTTTTAACTTCATCATCATCATCATCTTTTGTTATAGATTTTAATTTTATGTTTTCTTTCTTGATTTCTTCAGTTTCTTTTTTATTTAATTCAGCTTTTATTTTTTTCGTTTCTGCACTTTTTTTACCTCCGGCTACTCTTTTTGGGTTTTTCGTTTTTTCTTTAGTTTTTTCTTTTTCATCCGGCATAATAATTTCAACTTTTTCACTCGTCATTTTTTATAGTAATATTTTCTAATTCATTATCTGTAGTAATTTCATCAGGGGATTTATTAAAATCAATATGTTTTGCTGTTGTTAACATAGCAGTAAAAGGAGCAAGATACATTCCGTATCTATAATAAAGTTTACAACATGAACTATTCAGAGCATTATTTACAAATGGATCTTCTTCTAAATCTTGTATTAATTTTGGGGGATCCACAACATTAAAATATTTTGATACACCCATAACATATAAATTAATAAAAGAGTTTCCCAATGTCTTAGTCATACTTGCTCCTAATCTAGCTTCATATCTGCAGTATAGTTTATTTATTTGTTCTGGTGTCATTGTATCAATGTCTGACATTTGGTATTCTTTTCCAAGATATTGTTTACTTCCTCCACCAGCAACAATTGATGCTAATCTATCAAGTTTCATTCCATCTAATTCATTATTTTCATCACATGTAATGTTTTCTTTGAGTATTTTTTCAGCATCCATTTTTAAGAATGAATTTTTTAGTCTTAAATATTTGTTTCTTATTTTTATAAATTTATATGTTGTATAACCAACCAAAGATAAAACAGATAAATTTGTTATAATAGTTAATATTTCTATGATCATTTTTAATGTTTTTTTTTATATTAACCCAAACCCGTATAATCCATCTAATTGTTGATAAATTTCTTTTTCTTCTTTTTTTTGTTTATTATATATTTTACTTTTTTCTTTACTACAAGTTTTACATATATATCTAGGTAAATTAACACGTTTATCCAAATAATATTCATCAAGTGGTTTTTCTTTTTCACATTCTTTACATTTTTTAATACCATCTGGATATAATACATCTTTTAAAACATCGAAACAATATTTACAAATACCATCCTTATATGTCGGTACCAACTCTTTATCTTTTAAACATAAATAACAAAATTCTCCTAATCTTTTTACATTACAATCGCATGATGATTCAAATAATTTTATACCCAAAATATTTGTACGTAAAAAATTTCTTTCTTTACTACAAATTTGACAAAATCTTCTTCTATAAATTGTTTTAGACATTTTTAAATAAAGATTTTTTATAACCAATTACTCAGTTATTACTTAATAAAATACTTAGTTATTACTTGGTTAGTCAGTTATTACTTAGTTATTACTCAGTTATTACTCAGTTATTACTTAGTTATTACTTAGTTATTACTCAGTTATTACTTAATAAAATACTTAGTTATTACTTAGTTATTACTTAGTTATTACTCAGTTATTACTTGGTTAGTCAGTTATTACTAAAGCATTAATTAAATAAAAAATAACTTAATCAACTACCCAATAATTAGTAGGTTGGTCAGTTTTCAAAATTAATTTACGATGCTTCTCCTTTTTTAGTTCTTCCTTTATTCTTTGCCTTTCTTCCAATGTAGGAATGACATCATTTTCTCGTAGACAATTTTCAAAGCTATCTCTGTCTTTTGTGTAAAACATACATAACCATTTTGTTTGTTCTCTTAAATCTTTTAAAACAGAATTATATCTTTGTGATATAACCCATACTGATTGTTCTGCGTGTCTTCCTGAGAAAGCCATTTCCGAAAGCATATCTTTTTTCTTCGTTAATTCTTTTGTAGCACTGCAATCATCAATGATGTATAAAGTAGGAGAACCAGCGTACTTTTTGAAGAATATTCTTAATAGTTCTTGTAATTTCTCTTCACCATTGATTAACGGATTTACGATTATAACATTCTTTGTTTTCGGTTTTCTGACGTCACCAATCCACTCACGATTTTTGTATGCTTTGTTCCATTGAATGGTTGGACAAAGTATAACAATATATTTAAATACACCCGCATATTCATTTTCAAGTAAGTCTAAAACAAATTCAGTCTTTCCACAACCAGTTTGACCGCAAATAATTGCACAGTGTGGATATTTTGGTAATTCCATTTTAATAATAAAAAAATAAAATAATCTACTTACTCGCTTAATAACTAATTTCTTTAAATCTACCATCTTCAAAATTAATTTGTGCATCTTGTATAATATATAAATAAACATTTATAGGTTCATCTGCTCCTGCTTCTTTCTCGATTTGTATTGTAATACCTTCTGATGCATTCTCTACTCTTCTTCC
>NW_026853488.1:0-131035 GCF_026571515.1 Ruditapes philippinarum
GTGTAGTCTCTATTCTTTGCCTCCTATCAGTTCAGTGTCTATAATGGTCTGAAATATTTAGAAATTCCCAACGAGTTAAAAGAATGCCAGACTATATGACATTTCCTTGGACATTGACCCCAGTGGCATTTATCAACATTAAAGGCTCATTATGCCCCAGAAATGCTTTATTCTTATTTTTCTAAATGTTGTGCTGTTATAGCTTCCAAAACTTAACCATCTCTTTCATCTGTTGCATTTTGGCAATTAGTACATTTATAGTGATTTAGTATTTTGTATGGAAGTCAAAATACTACTTTGTTTACATTTTGCTGCTTTTATGACAAATAATTTCACATTTATTAAGCGTTATTTTCTTCAAGCGGCAGGCATCCAACACTCTCTAAAACCATTATTTAAATTCAATTTAAATTATAATAAAATTCATGTTTGCCCTTAATTGCCAAAGCAGTAAAACATGATTTGTTTCTGAGGAACAATGTGCCTTTAACAATAGATTTCCATGTGCATGTACCATAACTTTTCAAATATTGACAGATGAATTGGTGTCTTGTACGTAAAGATCATATAAAAATATGCCTTTTTGTAAAATTGTAATAATAATAATAATAATAATAATAATAATATAATAATAATAATTATAATGATAATAATAATGATGATAATAATAATAATAATAATAATAATAATAATAATAAAAATTGCGGGAACAAAATTGTGACTATGTCGGGAAAATACGCTACTATGAGTAATATTCTTTGTATTTAATCATGTAGTTTAACAGGGACTGGATTTTGATGATCAACGAGAGATTATTTTATGATAATTTTAACATTACTGACAAGACAAATGAGCTCTAATGCCTGTTATATAACAACCCATATCGTTTCTGATGTTATATATCATTTTAAAAGATCTGGCGTTTTTCTCGATGTACTAAAGACGCACCGTGTTGATTTATTTTTTGAGCATTGTCATTGGCTGGCATAAACCTCTATAAAATCAAAACACAGAAGATTTGAAATTGCACGATTATATAATCCTAGACTTTATCTCGGGTGGGAGTGGGTAAAGTTGTCTTCTTTAAACATATAGTTTCGAAAACAATGTTAGATTTGGATTTATGAATCTTGGCTAGTATCGAAAACAATGCTAGATATGGATTAAGGAAAATTGGTCCTACATGTACTCAGGGTCCTGATGTACTTAATGTATGTTTCTTATCGGGAGATCTTCTTAGAATTTGTGTAATTGTTCTCGTCTGATGAACAGACGATATCAAGCACTTATTCCACATGACGATAAGATAACCAAAACGTGAATAGATTTATGTTTTTAAACAACATGTTGTGCATTTATGTAATTAAATTGACATAAACATTACAGTAAAGATAAACCGGAATGCATAAAATATAAGTTAAGGTATATGCTTACCTTGCACGCCACTTAATATGAAAATGAATGTGAAGGATATTAACATAAATGCATTGCGAAACTGGAACCGGAATTCAAATGTTATGTCACAAGACTACGATAATTTATTTATTTATTTATTTATTTATATTATACTTAGAAGAAGTCACGTGTCATGCGTACTAAAACAGAAAAAAAAGTGTTATGTATGGTATTTCTATGCTTTAGATTGTATCTACAAGACTTTTAATATATCCTCCTCAAATGCATGGCGGATTTTGATGAAACTGTATTGCATTTCAAAAAAGAAGAAGCTAAAATCATTCTGACCGGTGTGATATAAAAATATAAACAAGGTAAGATGGCATATCCCTTGCATTAGGAAGACTCGGTCCTTGGTAGTCCTGCACAAAAATAGTTCTGGATCGCTGAACAATATGTCCACCAGAGTTGAAAATAGGAATCCTTTAA
Organism: Ruditapes philippinarum; assembly: GCF_026571515.1. Classification (NCBI taxonomy): domain Eukaryota; kingdom Metazoa; phylum Mollusca; class Bivalvia; order Venerida; family Veneridae; genus Ruditapes; species Ruditapes philippinarum. The sequence continues at coordinate 1,885 of NW_026853488.1, forward strand.
AACTCAACAAATCCAGGGTTCTAATAAAATTGATTTTAACGATCTTTGCACCGGTGATCTTTGAGTGGTACTGTAAAACTTAAAATTGTTAAAGTTTAACAAGATGATCACCAGGCCCCGTGTTCACTAAGAAAAGATCAGGGTCAAGATCAAGTGATTCTGATTTTCTTTTCTTTATTTTATATAACTAATATTGATCATATTTTGCTAGAATTAAATGGTACATATTCAAAATGTAAACAATTGCTGATTTGCAAAGAAACAAACCTATTTTGGGATAAAATTGATGAATATTAAAACAAATACAAAAATAATCGGATCAAAATAAGGATCAATTTTAGGATCAAGATCAATATTTGGATCAACTGTAAATTGTCCATATCTTGCAAAAATAACAATATATTTATTCTAAAATTTCATAAACATGCTATTTCAAGTCCTGTTTTATCATTTTAATATTAAATATTTAATCTATGAGGATAAACAATGGAGAATATTTGAGTTTTTAGATTTGATCCTGATCCTTAAATCTTTGTGAACACGGGGCCAGATCTTAAAACAGAAATAAGCTTTTATGACATATATCTCTTAAATGTTTGTCAAACTTTATTAAAAAGTTTGATAAAACTTTTCTAGAATGTCACTTGGCTTTTGATATGAAAAAAATCGTTTCGGACATCAACAAGACGACCACCAAAGCTAAAAGAATAAAGAAAATGTAAAGAACAAGTTTTCAAACAAATTTATGACATTACTCATGACTCACTTGAGCGATCCAAGACCCTCACGTCCCTCTAGCTCGTTTTTTTTTAAATTTATTTATTCATTTGAGTCAGCCTATAAGTGCTGTAAAACTTGTAACAAAACACACTCATTATCATTCTGTTCTCCGCGTGACTCGAAAGAATCATTTTGGGCGAATCGAAACCACATTGAAGAAAAAATAAAAATGCTGGCCATTGTGTTTATTCTTGTGGTCAAAAGTTGTTGTATACTTATCCTGTTCTTTTATGGTAACTACATGTATTATGTCCAAAGTACTTTTTTATATGAAGTTGTTTCATGATACTGGTAATTCTCACGAAACTGATAATTCTCACGAAACAGTAAAGTACTTTTTTATATATACAGTAGTTTCATGACGTGGTAATTCTCACGAAACTGATAATTCTTATGAAACAATTAAGTACTTTTTAATATACAGTAGTTTCCTTATGGTGATAATTCTCACGAAACCGATAATTCTCACGAAACAGTAAAATACTTTTTGCATATACAGTACTTTCCTAATGCTCATTATTCTCACGAAACTGATAATTCTCACGAATTTTACAGTAAAGAACTTTTTTATATACAGTAGTTTCCTGACGCTGATAATTCTCACAAAACAATGATGACGTTTTGAAAGTTGAGATTTCGGGAATACAAACACCTTAACACGGTTTTATTTTTCTTCCGTGGAAGAAAACAGCATACGGTTTTGCGTACAGGTTTCGCTTCAGAAAACCTGTTTTATCAGCGATATATACCGGTATGCAGTAAATGTCTTACAAACTTTGCGCGTGTGAAAATTATATTGCTCAATATTTACACAGACGTTTTTCTTTAACAAGTTTTCTTCGGATAATATTAGGTTATTTCAGCGAAATTAAGTGTGCCTATAGATATTGTGCTCTCTTGTTTTTGGTGGATTTTAGCGATACTTTATGCTGAAATACTTTTGTGAAGTTTTAAAATGACTCAGCCTGAATTATTGGGAAATATTTATTTTAAATACGTACTCTCCCAGCTAAGGTATGTTGTGTATTCATTGTTTTCCGGAAGTTAATGATGTATGTTTTCATTGATAAAATTAGTGTCGAGTCAGATAAGGGTCAGCTACCAGGTATTTATCTGTTAAGCAGAAATAATAACGAAAACAGAATACATGCTGACAGCCAGGACATACCCGTATATTGCACGAATACAGATGATCTATAAATACATTTTGATCGATTTAAAACACGAACACTGTTTAATCTATGTATCTTGTTATATGAAACTGTCATTTGAAGACAAATTTTAAATGTAGTAAAAAGAATGTTCTGAATATTAACTTAGTTTGGTATGCTCTAACGACCTTTTTTATGTTAATAAGATAGCTCGGTGTTCATCTTTTAGATATATTTACAAACGCGTACTAGTTCCGCCATTCATGTTCATAGCTTTAATCTTGGTATTACGTTTGAGTTAAAGTTGACTTTTTACCCGTAGTTATAATTAAATAGTTAAGCGGAATCCCTGTAAATGTTTTGTAATTTGGACCATCCCATGACCGAAACCAACAGATTATGCATTCTTTATTCATTATACCCAAGTCATGCTTCCTTTTTGTTTCATGGTTATAAAATAGCATGCTATTTTAGATTATTGCTTGGATTTCTTTTCTCCACTGATAGGTCACCCAATCTATGATAAAAGTATCTCATACACCATAAAACATATATCAGTTCATAAACTTCTCAATTACTTTGGCTTTATTTTATGATTTGATAGTTTTTGATGTGTCGACTTTTAGATTCCCTCGACCAAAAAGTGGCAATAAATTTTTTATCGACTATGTACAACATTTAGTACCATCCCATTGAATGGCGACTGTTCAGCTTGACTAACCTTACTATGCAGTATTTATTTTCTCGGATTACAAAAAATAACTTTAACAATGAACATTCCACAATAGGCGCAAGCAAAAACAACTTCTTCGTTTCAACGGTTTAAGGGTTTTAGAGTACCCGTTTTTGGAATCAAAATTTTGTTACCCAAACGGCACCCAGGGCTATTATTCAAATAACTCGGACTTAATCGGATAAAAGTTTTTCAACGTGGGTTCAAATTTAAAATTTTAAAAACAAAGGAAAAAAAAGTCCATTTCTTTAAAAATTTATTATAAAAAGTCTGAAATCATATAAATTTTAAAAAAAATACCCCCCCGATGTAGTTTTAGAAAAAAAAAAAATTTAGTTTAGAATTTTTGTATTTGGGTTTCACAGCCGTTTATAAGTATAAAATTTTTACTGTTTACTTTATTACTAAAATTTAATTTACTTTTAGGATATTTATTGGATAAATAGCAAAACTCCCCAGCATTTTTAAGACTATTTGTTACGAGAGCCTTACCCGAAGTTTGACGGAAAGTGTCCAACAGTTGCGATTGGTGCTTACGGGGATCGGACAACCTGGTTATGAGCTTGAAACAGCCCTACTGGCTATGTCAATAGATTATTCTGTCGTTCTTTTTTCTTCTTCTGTCGTTCTCAATAGATTATGAATCTTATAAATGTCTGATGAGAAATTTGGGTATGCTGTTGCGTATATCATGATTTAAGAATATTAAGAATATTGAGAAATGAGAATATTAAAAAAATCTGTTTATGATACATATTGTAATGTGACAGTCTCACGCCCCTTATTATCATCAAGGACATATTGTTCGAAACTTTAAAGTTTCTAACGGATCTTTATACTTAGAAATAAAAATGTAAAGTTCAGAGAGTGGCTTTCTGTTTGTCGACATGTAAAATAGTTCGTTTAAAACTGCACATCTTTTACATATTAACATACTTTTTACACTGGCAGGTTACAATTGCTGCAGGATAAATAAGAAGATAAAGGAGATCCTTCACCAGCGAAATTATTCTTAATTTTGTGAAAATTACACCAATCAAGTGCACTTTTTCTTCGAGATACTTGATTTTTTCCGGAGGATATTTGGTTTCATCGCAGTAGGTAATTATTTTAAACTATATTTTATCTAACTATAAATACCATCAAGTATCCCTCCGTAACGACGTATAGATATGAATTCTTCACAGAATTTGTATTTTCTTATCAGCTCTACAATATGTCTATGTGGTTGCTCGTAAAAGATTTGACTTGGCTCTGAGTTGGGCTGAGTACCGAAGCTTTCAGACTTTATGATTCAGTTGTAGTATTTATTTATGTCAAAACTCCAAGCATTACTTTTTATACGCCCGTTTAAAAAACCCAACTAAAAAGGGATCGCACTTGGTGGGCCAGTGGGCGGGCGGCGTCCAAGAAACATTCATGAACTAGAATATCTAGGTTCAATGCTATGGTCACACTTAGATCTTTAAGGAACACACTTGTCCGTAGCAAAACGTGTACGTAGATTTGCACAAATGTTCACCATTGTAAGGTGGTGTGTGCACAGAAAATTTACCCCCCCCCCCCTTGGTGAAGATGAAGGTTAAACAAAGAGGTCAAAGTTCAGATAAAAAAACAAATTGAGAGCGGAATATATATACGATCATGAGTTAGAGTATCATCAACATAATTCAGGTCAATATATGCAATAAAGATTATCAAAAATAAATATTTTTTTCCAAAGAACACCTTGTATGAAAGAAGCTTAGAATGACTTAACTTAGATTTTCTTCGTCATGAGACAAGTGTTGCGCATATGAAACAGGTCTCAAAGTCAAAGAGGAAAACACTTGTCCATATTGGACCTTGCACATATCTATAGGGACTGTTATATAACTTTGTACAAATGTTCAACACTGTTAGACATACGTATTGTATGCTTGCGGGAGATCTTTGCTTGTGTTATTTTTTGTATACTTCAAATGACAAGAGGGTGGGGGTTCTTTTAAGGTAAATGATTCAAATCCATTAACACAAATATTGCTCCATTTTTTTCCGGGCGCCTTATCTTTTTATCTATAAAAGTTGAATTAATTACAATGTGTTTTCGTTTGCTTTAAGCATAGTGTATATGTTACCTGTTAAACTTAAGTTCTCTCATGTTTTGTTTAAAATACAATGATTCTCTCATTTTCAAAAGCATTTTATACGGACAAGTAAATGAATACATGTTTTAAAATTGTGTTAACATGAGACGCTCGAATTTAAACTGGACGAAGTACCAGTTTATTTCTTGCATTCCTGCAGTCCTGTATTCGCCCGACGTAACCATGAATAAATGAATAAAGTTATGTTCTGTTCTTCATTAAAGTGCATTGTCATAATTTGCAAGTCATCTTGCAGTTTATGTCAACGCATGCGCAATAACGCCTGGGGTTATAATGTCTTGTTTATTTGACAGCCTGCTCATATTTAGTTTTTCATTCAGCAGTAGTTGCACAAAATTGATGAATGAATGTTTCATTCATATTAAGCCGTCACTATTTTTTGCATTTTAACGCGATATAAAAATCTTTCACATTTTGTTTTATCATGAATATAGGTCATGACCTTATTACAATATTATAAAAATAACGTGCATCATATTTCTTGTTTTATTGGATTATACATGTATTATTTATTCACACTTATAATCGAATTATTTATTTACTATAAGCCATGTCCCTGGTGCGTGTAAATGTATATAAATGTGTATATAATTAGTTGCAAAACAGTACATGTCACCGAAAAAAAACACTGACGTTCACAGTACTAAATCTAGCAATTTTCTGAGCCTTTTCTGAGTGTTTTCTCACGCGACAGACAATATTTCGGTAAAACAACTTTACAATGACTTGTCACATTATATACAAAACATTAACACCAAAATATGCACAATCACGCAAGCTAAATTATGATTGTATTATACATAAACGCCTAATTTGAATAAACTGTACATATTTACTGTCTGTCCACGAACCGTATTTCTTTCTTACGTAGTATAAAATTTTACTTTTGAAAACGCCGTTTTACACTATTTTGACATTTGGTGATAATTTGACAAATTAGTCTCCTTTAAATATGAAATATCTTTTTAGAGATTTATTAAAGAAAAGCGATATAAAGTTAAAAACCTCATTTACACTTTTTTGGGTTTTACGTCACATCGACACAGTATAGGTCATATCGCGACGTCCAAAGGGTTGTTACTGTGGAGAAGACTCGGATGCCTTCGTGCATTATCTTAAGGCACAAAAAGGGCCCCGAGTAAGACCACCTAAACGTTCTAAGCTATAATTCTGGATAGTTTTCCGAGCATGAAATAATCCAAAGTCCCTGTCTGGATTCGAACCCACAGCGGTGAGGGGCAAGTGGTTTGAAGTCAATGACCTTAACCACTCGGTCACGGACGCCCCTTATTCATGTTATGTAAAATGGTAGCTAACGTGGAATAGTGTCATGTAGCATGACATATCGTGGATTAAAAAAATGAATAAATAAATAAATAAATAAAACTTTCATTTGACAAAAAAAGAAAGAATATTTTTTACGTTTTTAAACATATGCAAGTGTATCTGCATATTTTAGTCTGACATTACGAAGATTATGTACAACTGCTGTGTTTTCATCCAGGCTTCTGGTTAAAATTTTTGTGCACTATAACTTTTTTCTGAAGGGATCTACTTCAAATTTCAAATTATTTTTTCTTATCATCACTCACATCATATGTTGCAAGGTTCATAATTTTGGCATTAATATTTCCAGAATAAATCCACAGGCACGAGTATCGGACCTGGGATGAAAAAATATGACCAGATTGATAATAAAACCTGTGTTCATCTTAAAAGTGTCAAAAACCAAAAAAAAAAAAAAAATGTAAATAATGACCCCCTTTAAAATATACTATAAGAGAGGGCCGGAAACTCCAGATTCGAGCCTACGAGCAAGGGATTCATTTCCCGAGCCGTTGTGAAAACAATTGACCAGACAATTAAAAAAGACTTTTATCACTATTTCACGTTTGTATTAAGCTTCCAAATGAGACCGACCCCAAGTCAGTCTCTAGCCCTTCCCGTTCATGAAATATCTATCGGGAAACGAGCGAATTCGTGCTAAAAATCCTTGGTAGACAGAATTGCGGCACAACGATTCGGTACGTAAACATAGACTAATACATGTTTGTCAGCTGAGTACGGGTCAAAATCACTTGAATTTACTAAATAATATTACTAAATACATTAAGTTGGACCACTCACAAGCGTCAGTAGCACCTGATACACACGAGATTCGAGTTTCAAACATTTACACGGTCTTTCAATCGCTTTCTACGCCATTATGCATCCTTGTGTGAAACGTTTGCGGTTTCGTTGCTATTGGCCAATCAGAAGACTCGTTACAAAATATCGAACAGCTGATTGACAATGGCGTTGAAAGGAATCTAAATACCGTGGAAAGGTTTGAAATTCGAATTTTACGTGTATCAGATGCTACTGACGGGTGTGTGTGGTCCAACTTAATGTATTTAGTAATATTATTTAGTAAATTCAAGTGATTTTGACCCGTACTCAGCTGACAAACATGTATTAGTCTATGTTTACGTACCGAATCGTTGTGCCGCAATTCTGTCTACCAAGGATTTTTAGCACGAATTCGCTCGTTTCCCGATAGATATTTCATGAACGGGAAGGGCTAGAGACTTGGGGTCGGTCTCATTTGGAAGCTTAATACAAACGTGAAATAGTGATAAAAGTCTTTTTTAATTGTCTGGCCAATTGTTTTCACAACGGCTCGGGAAATGAATCCCTTGCTCGTAGGCTCGAATCTGGAGTTTCCGGCCTTCTCTTAACTTATAGTATATTTTAAAGGGGGTCATTTTTTACAATTTTTTTTTTTTTTTGGTTTTTGACACTTTTAAGATGAACACAGGTTTTATTTCAATCTGGTCATATATTTTCATCCCAGGTCCGATACTCGTGCCTTTCCAGAATAAATCCCTTAAACATAGTATTTTCCTGAAAATTGTTATTATTTTACACTTCTTCATTTCTTAAGAGATTTATTTTAAAGGCACTTTGTACCTCAGAAATGAAGCTTATATTCTTCTATATAAAGTCTTTATTTACTGAGGCTACACATTTGGTTTCCCAATCTTTCATGTGGGCCTCAATAATGACTGGAGCCTGTTGGGTGCTAATCACTAGGGTAGTAAAATAGCAAAAAGTGGTATTTTGACTTTGATACAAAATACTGAATCTCTTAAACTATACTTTATTGCCAAAATGCTTTAACAGTAAAAATGAGTCAGCCATATGTATATGACAGACGAGTACTCTTTTCGAAACTCTAAAAGGATAACAAAATAAAAAAGCTTTTGAAAATATAGAAAATGTGTGTCTTTATTGAGTTGAGTCTTTAAACGGTTAATGTGCTGTCTCTATTTACAGCTGTTGAAAATGTTTTGCATTTGTTTTAAATAAATGGACTTAAATTCCATACTTCTTTTCAGTGCATATAAGAGTTGATACGGTCCAGATAATTATTGGAAATGAAGTGTTTGTTTTACGATATGAAATATAAATGTATTCATTGTTCTATTTAAGATATAATTTACGATTATTTGCCATGTTTGCTTTATAGGTGAATGAATATTGATTCATTATTATGAACAGAACATTTTCGGACTTGAACTGGCTCCTCGTCCACAAAAATAATGATTACAATACATCATCAAAACGCAAAGTAAGCAGATCTTACATGTACAATAATAAAGAGGGAAACAAAATGAAGAGACACTGCATATGTATTACAGATACATATATATCACAAAATAAAAAAGTTACATTAGAGAGAGATCTAGTTTAGTCTTAAATTTAATGAAGAACTTTCATTTATAAGGTGAAATTGATAATAATTCAGACAATAAGATCGTATAATCTAAATGTGAGACATATTTTTGAAATATCTTCTCAAGCACATCTCACAGGGGCATCCGTGGCCGGGTGATTAAGGTCACCAACTTTAAATTACTTGCTGTTGGTTCGAGTCCCGTCATGGTCTTTGCATTCGTTCATGTGAGGACACTATCTAGCTCGATAATGGAAAGTCGGTGGTACTACTTAGGTGACCGCTCGTTCTTGAAAAAAATGAACTATGCACGAAGGGGCTGAGGTCTTCCTTCACCAGGATAACCGGAAAGTCACCGTATGACCTTTACAGTATTGGTGTGACATAAAATCAAACAAATTGTCGCACACACTTCAGAATGAGACTGTGTGATATTTGATTAAAGATTGGACAGTAGCAAGTTATGAAATAAAATTTGACGATCTCCCCATTTCACAAAAATATGCTTATTTTATCGCTATGACAGACATGTTCATTTATAATAAAGTATAATGTGCGTTTCCACATCTGCTGTCTGACAGATATATGAGTTAAAGTTCAAGAAATATCTTATCTTTTGACAAATGTGTTTCAGTGTTTACAGTAGATTTATGACACCTTTTAGTCAGTAAAGGTACGTTTTTGTGATAATGGGTCATTTTCTGCGCGTTAAGTTCACATGACTTTTAGTACTGTTTTATGCATGTTGTTTTACTTAAACTAACGGACACTTTTTTGTGATTTTGGAACTTTTGGTAAATATTTTTTTATTATTATTTGATGTAAATTTTGGTTGTTTGCTGTATGATGCTGTTTATTTTATTTCTCCTAAGACTCAGTGTAACATTATTTTTTACTAATAAATATCACCAGGGTAAAAATAAATATATAAGACAAAATAAAAAAGAAATCTGAATGACTTTTCGTTTAAAATTGTAGCATTTATTCAAATATATTCACTACATGCTCCTATACGCCTCAACAGAATAAAATGCAGTAATATTTTATGCGTCGAATTTCAGCCTCCCGAATCTAGTTCGAGTGGGAATTTTAAATGGCTGGAACTGATAAGGGTTATCATGTATTCTCACATTGCAGTGCTTGTTGTTGAATATCGTCTGCATAGAATGATCAGAACTTCTATTTTTATACATCATCAGTCTTCACTCCACAAATCCTGATGAGAAATCCATTTGCTAGGGAAAATCCGTTCACCATTCATGTGGCTATCCTCTTTGTTAATATAATGCTGAATATTGGAAATATGAACCCGTTAAGTCTGAGACGACAGCGACCTGATCGATATGTTTATACCCAACCCACGCAATCCCAGCATTCATTGATCTTTTTGCCAGCTTCATTGCGGAGGATAGTTCTTAATTCCTTAGAGACATGAACTTTTTATTATAGCAGTGTATTTAATAAGATATGCTAAATACAAGCCGTGCAATATTAAATATAATATGCTTTATAACATTATGACGTCAAACAATCCCTGTTAAACATTTTAAACAGTATTATCGTTTTTATAGCTAAACTGCTCGTATGTGTTTTGAAGGGCCGCGGCCGTCCGCCGTCTACATTAAAAATGTAAGTCTTCGGGACCGTATCAGCTACATTCTTGCACAAAACGTGAATCATTAAAACATTTTTATTCTTATCTGTCTTAATGGATGAAGGGCTTAAATGGCATCGTTTTGCCTCGGTGCTTGTTTTCAAAAAAGATGAAATAGATGTCAAAATTAAAATTTCAAAAGTTCATGACCTACAGTTCTAACATTTGGCATGCAGCGTCATTTAGTGGTCGACAGAGAAGTTTGAATTCCTGGTCTTGTCACACAATGACCTTCGTCTGCATTACAGAAATCATGTCCTTCTCTAGCAATAGTTCTCAATAGTGACTAGGGCCATATTATCTATTATCTATGAACGGTCAGTTTAAAATAGAAAAGTACAAATTGTATGTTTCTGTTTAACAAATTTATATGTAACGTAAACTGTAAGAAATGATTGTTTTTTCTTCACAAATTTTTTTTTGAGGTCACACATCAAGAATAACATCATCAAATGATATTTACAAATTTTAGTTGGTCAAAAGTAAAGTTGCTTTTCTCAAAGAAATAAACGTGCAGCTGATGATAATGTCCTTTCATTTTTAAAAATCATTCCTTTGATGTACTTAAAACAAACAGGTTTCTAACGTATCTCAGTCTCTTTTGACTACTAATAAGAGATAATATAAAACTCGAACACATTGTCACTTTTGAGAGGCAGACATATTGACTGTTTAGACCACCGTTTCTGTTCTTTCTGAAGTAAGTCTTAAAGCGGGTTTTCTTGTTTGTTTCTTTGTGTGTGCGTGAGAAAGAACTATCCTTTTAAGTGCGTATCGACTAAAAGTATTAGCAAGGATAGTGAATGGCTAAGCTTTCATTCATGAAAAATTCGCTTATCATGCAAGTAAGTTGTACTGGATTTATAACGAGAAAAATGGTAATATTATCACTCGGATATTAGATGTCTGGTACGATTAACATTTTGTTGGTGTGTTAAACGAAAATTTGATAAAACGTGAGACAGGTGAATCTAATTATTTGTTTTTTTTATGTGTAAAATCTACATTAGTAGGGACGTGTTTTGAAAAACTGGTGAAAGATATCTTTCATTCAGATACTGAAAATCAGCCATTTTATTACACTATCGACAAATTACATGTAGTTTGAACGTAATTTTCATGTGACCTCGAATGTGATATCTTTAAAATTTTCTCAAGATTTTGAAAGGATTGGCATTATATGAATTGAGGAATATATGCGCGGATGTGTAGATGTAATGAATTATTATGGATGAGTTATTGTGGATGCCTTATTGTAGATGCGTTATTGTGTATGTGTTGTTGTAGATGTGTTATTGTGTATGTGTTGTTGTAGATGTATTATTGAGTATGTGTTGTTCAGGATGGGTTATTTTGGATGTGTTGTTGTAGATGTGTTATTGTGAATGTGTTGTTCATCTATATATAGTAATAGTCATACGTTATTGTGGATGCGTTGTTGTGAATGCGTTTGTTTTAGAGCGTTATTGTGAATGAGTTGTTGTGGATGCGCTGTTGTGAAAGCGTTGTTGTGAAACGTATTTGTGGATACGTTGTTGTGGATGTGTTGTTTGGAATGCATTGTTGTGGATGCGTTGTTATGAATGTGGTGGTGTGTATGCGTTGTTGTGAATGCGTTATTGTGGATGCGCTGTTGTGAATGCGTTGTTGTTGATCGTTATTGTGGATACGTTGTTGTGGATGTGTTGTTGTGAATGCATTGTTGTGGATGCGTAATTGTGGATATGTTAATTGTGGATGCGTTGTTATGGATGCGTTGTTGTGAATGTGTTGTTACGAATGCGTTATTATGGATGTGTTAATGTGTATATGTTATTGTGTATGCAATGGATGCCTGTTTACTTTATATACTATTTTAGCACGAAGAATCTGGTCTAAATTAATTTATAAGATATTAAATAAGTTGATAGCTATCAACTGATTTTTACCATTATATTGTACACGTATTTAACTTTATACTTACCTTAACTATGCTTATTTTCTATGCAATATTTCCGTTGCACATTTTTGTTGTTATTTTCATATCAAGAATCTTAAAGATGTGTTAATATGTTGAAATCAATCACTTGATTTAAGGGAAACATACGAGAAATGGAATATGAATATGAAACAACATATTTTATATTAAGTTGTATTTAAAACTACATACTGCATATAAAATGCTGAAATGTTTCACGAAACAGACCTATATAATCACGGTTTATGTGTCCGCTGCTCACCAATCTTGATGTAGTATTATATATCTTCATTTTCTGTGATTTATTTTTGTACACGAGTATATTTAATTCCCAGTGGGCCAATAATCGAAGTCGCCCTTCTGTTTCTGACTCAGTAAAATTGGCACAGATTCTCTCAATGTTTTGATAAAAGGTATTCTAAATATTTTTTCAATACATAATTATGATGTTCCGCTCAAGTCGGGCTAGTTTTTTTTAACTAATCGGGTTATTCGAAACTTTCTGAGTAGCAATTCTACATTTTTAAAAAGATGGTACACTAGAGTAAACTCAAAATAAAACTAATCCATTTTGTGTTTTAATTAATTAATTTCACTTCAGACTTGTTTTCGATGTTATTATCAGTCAAAATTGGCAATAGACATGTATTTTTTTAAATTACTGCGTGATCAAGTGTATAAATTGTGTTTGAAGTTTCCGTGTTACTTTGTGCCTGATTATTTAACAGCTTAGAAACGGGGAAAAAACAAGTGTGTAAATTCGTGCTTTAAAGTGTGTTTATATAAAAACAATAATATTTATGTGTTTGTTTTCATAATAAATATTATAGGGAACATTCTTCATCTCACTAGGCGACAGTAATTGAGCCGCGTCACGACAAAACCAACATAATGGGTTTGCGACCAGCATGGATCCAGACCAGCCTGCGCATCCGCGCAGTCTGATCAGGATCCATGCTGTTCGCTATCAGTTTCTCTACTTGTTATAGGGTTTGTAAACGAACAGCATGGATCCTGATCAGACTGCGCGGATACGCAGGCTGGTCTGGATCCATGCTGGTCGCAAACCCATTATGTTGGTTTTGTCGTGACGCGGCTCAATTTATTTTTGCAATATATTTAACCATTTATAAACGTCGTGGCAGGGACGTTCTCGTAGCAAAAGAAGATATTTCGTGCCTTTTAATAAAGACATTAGTGAATGTTAATTCGCCGCGAACATACTCGGTTGTCAATACATGCATTTATTGCAAACCTTTGTTAATTTCGCTTTATTAATTAGACAATGTGTTACATTACATAAAATGGGTCAGTCTGCTTCACAGCAGCTTTCCGAATTAGTAATTAATTTAGCCTGAAGCCATTCCGACCGGAAGTGGATAAACCAATGTTATCAGAGACCCAATCTCACCAATCTGTCTATTATTCTATTAGTTTTCATTATATAGCATATGAGTGTTGATTTATAGAAAATCGAAATGGATAATTATGTCTATGCTTAACAGCAAAATTAACTGTGCATTTTTGGTGTTACGTTAAAGTGACAGCGCAAATTGTAAGTTCAGTTCACGTTATATTTTAATTTTAAAATATAAAATAAGTTGTTACTTCAACAAACATCTATTATACTGTTAGCAAGTATTTTTTTATTTCAAAGTTGTACAAATATCGTCGATCGGACGATCGTACTTATATACATTTTTGTATATTGAATGCTTCACTGATCCGTTATAGCCTGTAATGAAATATCAAAAATAAAATATGTATCTTTAAAGGCACATTATATCTCAGAAATTGGTAATATTTTAATTCAATCATGTGATGAATTATGACCTAAAAATAGATTTGGAGCATGTTAGAGGTTATAAAACTGAAGAATTAACGCTTAACGTGCAAAAAATGTGCCATAAAGGTAGCGAAATGAAAATAAAGTAGTATTTTGACTTCTGTATACAAAATACTAAATCACAATAATTATACCAATTGCAAAAAAGGGACAAAGAAGAAAAAGTGAGGAATGAGATGAGTAACATTTTGAAAACTGTGAAAAGATATCAAAAATAAAATAAGATTTCGAGAAATAAAAATGATTGCATTTCGGAACAATAAAATTGGGCCGTTTTAGAGCTACAATGCAGAATGAAATTTTAATATTTAATTTCCCGTACACAGCTGCTTTTCAGTGTGATTTAGAAAGTCATGGATAATTTTTTTACAAAGACATAGTAACTGTAATGTGCACAAATACATTTCATTGATGTTTTCATTTTTTTAGTATAGATAGTATAGAAAACGAAGCGGTAGATAATTTACAGGCTTGATTACAATTCAGGAGGGCTTTTGTTTTAATGTATATAGTTTATGACACGCTGATTGCTGTAATATTGGAATAGAGTGAAATGAATGCCTATGTGTCGAACCTATTCTTTTAGGTTATTCTCAAATTGAAACGCAACTAAATTCAACGACAATAACTGATATCATTTTGCGAAAAAGAAAGTATTTAAAAACTGCTAACAATAAAAAAAAACTTTGTTGTAGTAACAACTACAGAAGCCTCTGAAAACTATTTGAACATAAATTCAACATTAACCAGATACGAGGTAACATTCCATTGAAATGGCCCATTAATAATAATTGATTATAGGCTGCACGAAATCACGTGTACGAACAGAATCAACACGCGGGAAAGTAATTATCACCCACCTTTCAGGATAATATTTTTCCTTCATCTGACTCAGCTTAAAATTCATAGAATTCTTCAAAGAGAAGACGTGTGAAACAAAAATACGGAGGTGTATTTATGGAAAATAGGTGTTTTTTTTTCGTGTTCATAATTTCGTTTTATTTCTGTTGTTATGAAGTTGTCAATCAACTCATTATTTTTAGATATTTTACAATATTTCTTTTCTTTTTAATTCAGCTCAGCCTGGCCCTTTTTATCTCCGTTTTTTCCTTGTGACTTCTCAGCCCCGTTTTGGGTATATCTCAGCTGAATGTTTATGGTATTTCAACCATGTTTTCGTTCATTTTTCAGGCCTAACTTTGCCTTGTTTAGTGCATACCTCAGGGTCTCTGTAGTCCTGTTAGATTTTCGTCTCGTATTTTTTTCTGATGGTTTATACGAATGATTTAGGTTGTTGACTTCGTACCATTTTCCCGTGAGGGAATTTGAGCAAGCTATCCAGCTGGCTTTCCAAAGATCTGTGGTTCTAATTAGGTGCCCGCTCGTGCCTGAAATAATGCACGGAGGGGGACAGAAGTCTTCCTCCACCACTAAAGCAGGAAAGTCGCTATATGACCCTAATGATAGCGATGTGAATTATCCCAACCAAAAAAAACAAACAAACAAACGAAAAAAAAAAACGGTCCGGTATACATCTCAGCCTCTTTTTAATATATATATATATGTGTAGTTATATAATACTTTAGTGTCTTTTACGTACTTTATATGCAATGACATTGTTGAAAGTTTCCAGATATCGTGCCTGTTGGGGTCCGTTGAAGCATATTTATGTCACATCTTAGAATGTAAGACTTGGGTGCGTTAATTAGTTCTTATTAAACCTATATACTGATGATTTTGGGATATTGAATTTCTCTACATTAACTATATCATTTAAAAAAAAATCGAGAAAAACTTTGCATATCCAAAGTCTCTGCCATTTTTGCAAGCATTTTCATCAAGACCATACCAAGTGAAGTCTGTCAGTTTAAATAAACATAGCTGTGCCCAAACTTCGTCCTTGACCAAGATCACGTGACATCATGTAATAATCATGCCATGAATAAAATTATATAGCCAAATACGGAATCTACGGAAGCCAAGAGTTACCATCTTCGCTGTTACAATTATTAAAATATGGTCCTTGAAATGATACAGAGTATATGTAAACAGTTGGTAGCCTCATCACATAACAAATCTATTCTCGCACTGATGAGGTCATAAATTTTGTTTCAGAAGGAACGTTTTATACGTATAATAAATGTCACCATTCACACGACATGAAAGCTTCACGTAAATTATCTTATTGCGTTATCAACACAATCACTCAAATGGTTGGAAAACAATCGTACCGCAATTTGCCTTTGAAAAATCATTTTTCTTTGACGATAAATATATATATAACTTTGTATCCATCTTTTAAAGCTGCGAAATTATGCACAAAATAAGCTACAAATGACATAATTGTATATGATATTACGTCTTCGTTATCACTCAGCTTTATTTAAACCAACACAATCCTTAATGTATGCGGTTATCATTTTCTACTTTCAGATTGGATCATAGATTCATAGAGACGTATTTGTCAACAGCAGACTTTTAACGAGTTAAATAACAACCTGATCAAAGATGTCTTTTGAAGAACCGAAAGCTCCTATAGTCCGTATCAGGAAAAAAAGAACGAAGAAAAAGTCCAAGGACAACGACATTGTACATCTGCCGGTGAGATTTACTCCATATATAGATCTTTTTATGAAGCGACCTGTTGCTATGCAAAACCAACTGTAGGTAGTACTTTCTCGCGCTTGCGAAGGATTAAGTATATGTATGTCGGTTTGAATAGTGTGAAAGCGCAGAATAAGTGACAGTTCTTGACACAAATGTTTTCACTTTTTAGACTTGACTTAAATTACGTTCATGTATATTTTTTGATCAATAAAGTCCCTGATTTGGGAACAATTTCTTGTCTACCATTGCACTGGTGCTTTGTTATGTTCAGTGGGACTATTTCTTTGTCTATAGTAACACACTGATGTTACCAAGAAATTATATATAATTTGAAGATTAATACATTGAATATTATAAAATATCTTCTTAACTGAAAATTTAGTTATTCAAAAGGTCATGTGAGGGATATTGGATTTACTTAAATGGCTGCAGTAATATATATTACAGAGCTTGCTAATTAAACAAGATCAAGTATATCTGAAGAGGACATCAGCTGTTCAAATGTTAGGGTTTCTCCTGTAAGAGAAAGAAATAAAGTTGTTTCTCTCAGTATTGGAGTAACAGTTATGAATATAATGAAATTCATCACCAAGCTCATGACTAAGTACAAAGTGTGCATACTCGTTCATTCCTTTCTTAACCATAGTATATTTAAGATTCTATAGGAAATTTAAAGTTGCGTGTTCTGAATTATGCTCTGTTAAATACCATGAAAAGACTGTTAATGTTAAATAAGGAAGGCTACAGAGAGAATATAGAAAAAGTGATATGGCTTAGGGGTATGTAATGTATATTATCCCATAATGGAGTGGGGGATAGGGGAGAGGCGGACTTATCTAATTACCGATCTTGTCATTCATTATTTATTGAAAATAAATTCTTTGTAACAAATTTTCAAATTTGTTTCAGGTTCGAGCGTCTCAGCAGGGCCGATATTCCAGTCTAACAACACCGCCAAATCCGCAGACGAAAGGTCGAGAATGTTGCCGCCAAATTTTTGCGTGTTGCATGAAAATACCCGTATGTAGAATGATCTGTTTCCGGTGTATATTACCGAAATGCTACAGCGGTGAAGGAAGTGACGACGAAGAAACAAATATAAAAGATGAAGGTTATCATAGCCAAAATAGGCGGAGTTCGGAAATAATTCCAAACCCAGAGGGCGGTGCTCATGGTGGTATGGACCCACAAAGTGTTGAAATGACCGAAATCAAAAGTGAAACAGTAACTTTAATACCGCCTCCGCGAACTAAGATAAATGATTATAGAAAGGATCCATGTAAATCCGAAAAAGCAAATGACAACATAAAAGACGAAGTAACTTATATTGAAGTTGAAAGTGTATCTTTGACAGGCAGTGTAAATGCAGATCATAACATTCCAGACAATGACTCTCTAGTAGATGATTCAAAAACGTTTAAACTCGAAGCAACAGAAATGGGTTACGAAGAACCGGTTCACGTGGGTGTACCTGAGTTTACTAATTTAAAATCACTTGCTGCGGAGGATTGTTCAGAATATGTTGACTGTGACAAACCGGATAATTCTGAGTCACAAGTTTATGTAAATGACAGTGTGTTAGGTATACATGGGGACTCTGGTGAAAAGAATAGTCCACATTTAGAAAGACATTACATAAATATAGCCCCAAGTGGTGTACAGGAAGAAATGCATTCCGAAGAACAAGTGGAAATTTGCAAACCGCATGAATATGTAAATTTACCGTCGTTTGAATCAACAGAGATTGGAGTAAATAAAGATGAGAACGGTTATAAAGTTGAAGTATCAAACACTGAAAAAGAAACGGAAATAGGAAACTTATTGGAAGAGGTTGTGAATGAAATCAAGTTTGGTAAGAAAGATATAGATGATAAAATACTGAACACTGGAACTGAAGAGCGTGACGAAGTTAAACAAAACGAGTTGAATGTTAAAGATACTATACACCATGATAAAGATTTTGTGATAGAAAATAGTGATGGTGAAAAGTTGTTAGATAAAAAGAAAACTAAAGTGCATAAAACTGCAAAAGCAAGTAATGATACAGCAGATGATAGTTCCGATAATGAAGGATCTGGTGACCAGACAAAACTGATATGAATAATTTTAACAAACATTTTACAGCCTAGATTCCGTCGCATGATTTATAATATAAAGTAAATACCATTCGTAATCAACAGTATAGAGTAATGTGTTAGATATTTTAGATCGTAAAGTAAGATAAGACTTCAATTTACATAACCTTAATAGTCAATCATGGCCTTTAAATTCAAAGTCAAATAATTTTAACCCTGACCACGTTAGATATCTTAAATGGACTAGTCCGTCTTAAAATCAGACTAAAGCCATTTATCTATTTAGGGAAAATTTTAAAATACATTTTTTGTATATACATGTACTTACTAAATAACGAACAGCGCAGACCATGATCACACTAGGATGTGCCGGTAAACATTGGTCTGCATTAAGCGCATGCGTAGAATTTTTGCCGCTGGCAGGCTTAGAGAAACTCATTTTAGAGATTGATGTTTACAGATTACAAAGTTGGTTTTCTTGTTGTTGTTTTTGTTTGTTATGTTTTAATTTCTGAAACTGTATGGGAAGTTCACTATTCTATATTGACAATTTGTTGCGCCACCGTAAAAAGGGTGAAAGTACAGTGCCTAGAGGCTGAGTAACATCTAAGTGTTATGTATTCATATAATATCATCATTTTATTGTACAAGGGAAGTAACTCGAAAAACTGTCCTGATATTTTAGTAAACGGATACATGTAAAATACACAGATTTTGTCAAGTTTGCTGAAACAGGTATATTTGTATGATGATGATTTATTATTATGATTTTTAATTGAAATACTAAATTGATATATACATTTACATATTTTGCATAAACAATAGATAAGTATAATTATAATATTCATAAAACATTACAAATTTAATATCAGAAAGAAATTAACATTTTTATACATAAAATACATAAAAAAGCTATATAAATTTTATTTTTGAAAATTACTGTCAATAAATGAATGTTAATAAACGTTGTAAAACCGGACATATCTGCGTCTTTTTTTCCTTGGTCTAAACACTAATTCCATCAGGATTCCATCAGGTGTGGAAGATATAAGCTAGCTTGCGGAACTTTGGTGGTTCTTTTCAGCTGCCCGCTCCACCAGTAAAGCCAGGGACCATTTAACTTTCAAGAATGACTCACACACCCTAGTGTCCCTTCCTCGTCGTCCCTGTCTACTCTGTATGGCCACGTCCCTCGGCTTCAGTCAGAACATCGGCAGCTGGACAGTAGAATACGGGATAAGCGTATCTCCAACTCTATTAGAACTGATAGTTTGACCTGTAGGATTTGCTCTCCATGTACTAAACAAAGCTCGGATCTTAACCAGTAAGTCAGTCAGTCAGTCAGAGAGTCAGTCAGTGTCCTCAGTGTAACAAAGTTCGACCAAGCTTTACATATTCTGCCGATGTCCTGTGCTTCTCAACAAAGTCTGAGGAAATGAGAGAGTCTTATAAATCCTTGAAATAAACCATTGAAATATACCTCTGACAGCCCCGTACGTCCCTTTTATAAAAATGATATTACTTTGTGGAAAAATGTACCTGTAATTTCGCATTTTTCTATGGTGGAAAGTAATAAAACTTCAGTAATATTTTTTTTTCTCATTTGCATGTAATTGAAAAGCGATAGTAACAAAACAAAACAGTCCGTGTCACACCAATATATACATAGTCAAATTTAGGAAAAGTGCGCCATAGCAAGGCTTCAATTTCAATAAAACCCGTGGCCATTGCAACACCACATCACCTCGTTTCATTTTGTATGGAGTAATTGATATTCAAGCAAAAACTGTATGTCCCCAGTTGCTTTGATCAACACCGACGTAATACTAGTTAGGACCGCCTTCGTGGTCGAGGGGTTAGAGTCGATGACTTCTAATCCAGTTACCTCTCTGGCGTGGGTTCGATCCCCGGGAAATGCTTTGGTAGTTTAGCACGGAGGAAGGTAGTCTAGTACTGGTGTAACTCTCCAGGAACGATGGTAAGGAAACTACCCGCCTATATGACTGAAATACTGTTGGGAAAAGGCGTAAAATGAAACAAACAAACAAATAATACTAGTTAATGGTATAATTGTTGTGCTAACCTTGATCCCGTCGAAGTTCTGAAATGGGCATACCTAGTTTCAATATTTGGAACTGTTTATTATCAATTCTGAAAAATACTAAAACTTGGCAAAAGACTGCCTAGCTCCATACACGTGTTAATGGCTGTATGATATCGAATGCAGCATTGTTAGAGATTGGGACATTTGTATAAAATATTATACATTACGAAAACAAGATAAGGTTCAACATATTTCATCGACCTTACAACTTAAACCGATATTATTTAATTTACTTGTCGATAAGTATAATGAATTTCAAATTTTCACCATCTTATGTTTAAATGTCGGAATTCTGCAAATACTGGGTGCGTGGACAGTAGGATTCTTGTACTACTCCGCCCAATCAAACCGAGCCTGCAACATTTTCAATTTCGCCCATTTGGGCATTCTTTAGGGATTCAGTTTGTCTATATTTAAAAACTATACAAAATAATTTTGAAAAAAAAATACAGCCCTGGCCCCGTTTTAAAAGTCAGGATTAACAAACCACATATCATTAATGATGAATTTACTTATATAGCCAAAACAAAAAGTCAACTTTTACAGGAAAATTTCTTAAAATAGCTTCAGGTTGACTTCATATTTATACACAAACCTACTTGACGTTGGAAGAATAATATATATTCTGAAAGCATTTTCAATTTGTAAACTTACACATATATTTTAACTCAGTCAAAACGAAACTAATGCCATGAATAAGACCGTCTACGCCATGGAATAAAGTAAGAAAAAGAGGTAGTCTTAATTCAAAAGGTTATCTGCCTCTTGTACAAGGCAAAGACACCTCATATTGCATTTTTTAAGGAAGAATAGACATTTTTAACAAAGTACATAACCGGTATCATTTCCAACCCCATAAAGTAAATAAGGAAACACATATGAGCCGCGTCACGACAAAACCAACATGGTGCGTTTGCAACCAGCATGGATCCAGACCAGCCTGCGCATCCGCACAGTCTGATCAGGATCCATGCTGTTCGCTTACAACTCTATACAAGTAGAGAAACTGATAGCGAACAGCATGGATCCTGATCAGACTGCGCGGATGCGCAGGCTGGTCTGGATCCATGCTGGTCGCAAACCTATTATGTTGGTTTTGTCATGGTGCGGCTCATATGTTATTAGTTATAAGATTTTCGACAAGTTATTTGGCCCGATATGAAATGGTTGTTTTAAAATATAACTTGACCTTTTATTTTAGTTTTGTTTCAGTTTTGTTTCAAGTCTTCACGAACATTTCATTTTTCTTCACATTTTTGTTCTTTGTAAAACACTGACACCAAATATCAATCAGATAAAGTTTATTTCCATGTCATCGTTAAAACCACTCTCACATGGTTGTACAAATACTGTATTACAGTTTTGTTAAACCTAGAAAATGAAAAAAGGATTACACAACGTGCTAAAGAACAAGGCAACATCCATAAAATGTCTGCAGACTACAATTTATAACAACTAATTAACAGAAGAAGTTGTATTTTGGCGTCCCTATTGGCAATGTACTTGTTATACAATAAACTGTAAGTTGTACGTCATGCAGGGGACTAGCAATCGATCGCAGAAAACAACTCACTGATCAATACTGTAAAACTCCGCGTGCATAGGCTGGAAACCGGTGAACTTGCTTATCAATGTGTATAAATGGATAAATGAGGGAAAAAAAATTTTGCTAAACATTTTCAGGTATGTGACCATTTTATTTATTAAATTTCAACTTGATTTATGTATCGGATCGATTACACTGATACAAATGTATTTAGAATTCAATATTCTATATTTCTTATTGATTAGCTAAGTTCCATGTAAAATCAATATGCCTGTTTCTTTTTACAACTTTATTCTACGTCACTGTTACATAATTATTCACATAAAATTAGTGGATTTTTTTATTAAAGCAAACATAATTAATTATTGCATATTAATTGTCTATCTGAAAGCTATTAAGTATCTGTTGATTGAGAGCAGGTGCCTGTGTATGCTTTATGACTTTATACTGTAGTATAATCCGACCTCGTTTTTTACAATAATATCAATGTTCAGCCTTGATTAACCTCATTACATTTTAAGTTTCAAAGACATTAATTTTGGTTGATAATTTCATCAAATATGACAATTACAAATTATCCTAGCCTCAACATTGATTATCATTTTATCTAGTACTTTTGATGCATTTCTCTTTATACCCTGACCTGTCAATGCATTTAAAGGCACAGTATATGCCTAAGAAATCCATTTTTTCTTCAATTCTTTAGATATGTGAAATATGTCTTTAAAATCGATAAGGTGCTTGTTAGATTTTTTACAACTGAATAATGAAGTGCTGAACATGCAGTTATGTGTTGTCAAGGTAGCAAAATGTAAACAAAGTAGTATTTTGACTTCCATTCAAAGTACTTATACCAATGGCCAACATAGCTAAAGATGCAAAAGTTACATATGATAGCATTTCTGAGGCATAATGGGCCTTTAATGAATGAAATAATGCTGTAATATCATTACAAGACCTGATAGTGCAGCCACATTTCATCAGTTTATCTCTTATCCAGCTAATAAAGTATAACTTAAAATTGCTTTCACTGCCCTATATCTATTTGCTTGAATGATGACCAGCTGCCGGACATGACAAAGCGAGGCCTATAGGGAAATATAAAACACATTTTTTGACAAGAAAGATAATCTATTATGAGCACCGGCGTAGAAATTACGTTGATTATGACTCATTGTCTAAAGCAAAGGATATTTTTGTAGTTTTCACAAAAACGTCTCCCTCAGGATGATTTTACTAATGATAAAAAGTACAGGTTGTTGATGTTTTTGTTTATTTAATATTGTTATAGATAAGGCAGACGATACCGGTGTAAATATAGACATCCAAGCTGGAACAAATGACTGTGAACGTGAATGAATCCGAAGGTAACGTCAACAATTTTTGTATATTCTTTTTCTTTTATCATTTTTCTGTTTATTTATTTATTTTGTGCTTATCTTTAATGCATTGTACATGTATATGAGTGTTTTGATGCTGTGCACAAGCAACCCAGCAATACGTTGTCTGTACTTAATACGTGTAGCCACTTGGAAAAGACATTAGGGTATAGCCACCGTTTTACTGACCCTTTTGTTACCTAACTTTTTTTTATTTCCGCAGAAACAATGCTTCGTTATTAACCTTTGCCACTAATATAGAGCAAGACCAGCCTGCACATCCGTGCACTTTGAGCAGGCTCAACATTTACATCATTTCTTCATCCCATTGGTATCCAAATTGACAATACTGGACCGTTCCATCAATGGAAGGTTTCACACTACATTCATGAACTTGAAACTGAGGCAAATGTTTAAATACTTTTGGCGGATTAGTACATTTGTAATTAAGAAGTTTGTTTCAGTATTGTGTGTAGAAGAAGTACAACTATGTATTGAAATTAAGTAAATGTTGTGATGTTGACAGAGATAGTTTTGACGGCGGGAAAACGTGACAGCAAAGCTGTGGTCAGATTGGACAGGCGTCACGTGACAGAAGTTGATAGGGGCAAAGTTCACCATGTGTCCGGGGGTCCGTATAAAGGGTTTCTTATCAACAAGAAGTCACAAAGTATGTTGAAATATATTAATAAATTTATACTTTTTATAATTCTCGGAAAAGAATGTCAGGGTAGACTATATAAAGTTTTCGTCTTGTTCTCTCAAACTTTTGTTCGTCTTTTTAGGTGTTTTTAGCTCGACTATTCGAAGAATATGAGAGCTATTGTAGTCGCCCCGGCGTCGGCGTCGGCCTCAGCGTCCGCGTCGGCGTCTGCGTTGGTTAAAGTTTTTTGTAAAGTCAAATATCTCAATTATTGCTTGAGATATTCAATTGAAACTTACAATACTTATTTATAGTAACAAGGTACATCAGATTGACAAGTTGGATAACTCTACCTACAATATTGACAGAATTATGCCCCTTTTTAACTTAGAAATTTTGGTTAAAGTTTTTTGTAAATTCAAATATCTCAATTATTGCTTGAGATATTCAATTGAAACTTACAATACTTATTTATAGAAACTATGTACATCAGTTTGACAAGTTGGATAACTCTGCCTACAATATTGACAGAATTATGCCCCTTTTTAACTTAGAAATTTTGGTTAAAGTTTTTTTGTAAGTCAAATATCTCAATTAATGCTTGAGATATTCAATTGAATCTTACAATACTTATTTATAGTAATAATGTACATCAGATTGACAAATTGGATAACTCTGCCTACAATATTTACAGAATTATGCCCCTTTATAACTTAGAAATCTTGGTTAAAGTTTTTTTGTAAAGTCAAATATCTCAATTATTGATTGAGATATTCAATTGAAATTTACAATACTTTTTTATAGTAACAATGTACATCAGTTTGCAAAATTGCATATCTCTGTCTGCAATATTTGCAGAATTATTTGCCCCTTTGAAACTTAGAGATTTTGGTTAAAGGTTAAAGGTCTTCAAAGATATTTACTTGAAACTTTACACATGTACTTAGGGTCATAATTTGAGGGTCATAATTGTATGTCACTGACCAAGTTCCATAACTCTATCTTGCATTAAGGCTGATTCATATCCCCTTTTCTACTTAGTCTCTTGGTTAATGTTTAAATGCAAGTTTTACATATCTCAATAACTATAAAAGATATTTATTTAAAACTTCACATATGCATTTAGGGTCAGAATTGTAGGTCACTGACAAAGATCCATAATTCTATCTTGCATTTAGGCTGATTTTTCTTCCCTTTTTCAACTTAAAAAATTCATGGTAAAGTTTTGCTTGTAAGCTGTTATCTCCATAACTACTGAAGGGTTTGTGCCTTTTTTGGGACAATTTTATATTTTATAAAAAAAAATTAGCCCTTTTGTGAACTTAGAATATTTAACATTATTAAGGCTCTTTTACTATCAAGCACTTAGAATAGTCGAGTGTGCTGTCCTACCGACAGCTCTTGTTCATTGTGCAGTTATCATAAACTGACATTTCAGATATATGGTATACAGTTACTTTGTAAAGTCTCTTCCCATGATTGATATTCAACTGTATAGTAGATGTAATCAGAGTCTATCAGAATCAGCCTTTATTAGTGATGTGGGGTCTGCAATGTTTTATACCAACTTTCTTGAGACTTGAAGGTACATGCGTTGATTTATTCTTATAGGAATGGTTTAAAAATGATTGAATGCATATACTCGTATTTTACAGATCTGGAAAATGGTGACCCCGCGGAAGCAAGGCTCGAGTTTCTAGCGTACCTGGTCAACAAGGACCATAACAACGAACCAGTTCAGGACTCCTGGAACCTTCGCTTCTGGTTTAGGGGCAAACCAGATGGTATAACCAAGAAAAGAACTTTCTCCCAGTATTTTCAAGAACTGATGAATCCAGAAAACTTTCCGAAAAGTATGTTATTTTTTCAGGGAATCTTATAAAAAGACACATTCATATTCTTTTTCAAATACAATTTTTGCAAATAATCTTTAATTTTAGACATTAATCCAATATGCAATGTATCAAATTCTCCATAACTACATGTATGTTATTATGTTATAATGTTTATTATGTATATCTGTTAAGTTATTAGAAAATGAAAATTGTATAATGATATCCATTGTTTAAAAGAAGTGTATATCAAATCAATCAATTTCTAATTAAAATTATGTCATTAATAGCTGTATGTATGTATGCATTATTATTATTATTATTATTATTCAAGATTACATGTGTTTTATGAAGAAAGCTATGGTTCTGATGAAGACATATCTGCTGATAAAAAGGGTCGAGCTAGAGGTTGAACAGGTATCAAAACTTCAATCCCCAGAGGCTACCCCGCCCGTCAGTAAGTACCTTTCATGTAATCTTGACCCCCATACCATATCAATATAAATGTAGCAGGTTTAAGAATTCATAGATTAGAAACGCGATGGTTTTAAATAACGATCAGTTGAAGTCATGATTGTTTTGCAAGATTTGAAAACTAATTAACTTGGTGTGTCATGCAATGTTCAAATCGAAATGAAAAAAAGCTTTTACTATTTGCCCCTTATCTATTTTTATTGATACCTAGGTGAATAAAGACATTTGAATTAGACTAATAAAAGAACAATATTCTTATCATTTCCAAATATACACCATTACTCTAAAGCCCCGTGTGTATTTGAGCTAAAATTATTCTGACCTATTAAAGAATTGATGAATTCGATACAAAGATTTACTAAACACTGAGTAAACATGTAAGTCAGAGAGAAAAGACCATGTTTTTGTACGAAACTAATATTGATGGATCTGAATTGTTGAGGCACATACCTTTCAAATTATTATAATAAATAAGTGCTTGCAAAGGTCATTGGGTATATAAAACTTCAGATCAATAGCCTGTAGTTATATAAGAATCAACTTCTAGAATCCTACTATATTTTCAGAAAGTTTTGTAAGCTTGTTTACTCCAGACATCTACCAGTACAACTTTGTACCCGAGATTTCCATGAACACAAAAACTTATCTAACATTCATGATCAAAGCGAAGTGTGACGCCCATATAGCATTGTCAGCAAATTACGGGGAGCTTCATAAGAAGACAATTGAAATTGTGATAGGTGCAGATCATAATACTAGATCAATGATAAAAGATGGTGTAGAGGGAAGTGTAAGGGCTGATGCCTTAACTGCTAACGTTCTTAGTGGTTCTGTAAGTTTTGTTTTGTTTAAGTTAAATAAGGTATAAATGTATGTTGAAACTACTCACGCATTCAGAATAAGAATGATGGCTGAAGACATAAAAACATGTGTTCAATTATTCTTCGGCAGCTTAATGTTGTAAGAATATGTAGTAATTTTTTTGAGGATACCAACTAAATTATCTATAAATACATATTCTAGACAGTTCTCACGTGAAGGACCATGTTTAATCTAACATAATGTAGGGGAATGACCTAGATGACGTATTTGTTGACAATATTGTAAGACTGGTTCTGTTTGTATGTCAAAAGTGTTTTTGAAATCGATTGTAATCACTTTTATAGTCATATTAATCAATCCTTGTTTCAACGCAATGATATCTCCTTTTTCTGCATGTGCAAGAAATGCCAATGCAACGTGATTAATATGCATTGACTGCACGTTTTAATTTTTTTACACCAGCAAAATTGGTATCTTTAATATTTCCAATCTCTTCTCAACTTCTTCTTTGTCCACTGGAAGAGATATGCGTATTCAGTTAGATCTTTTTGGGGGTTGCTCGTTCATGATCATACTTTCACATGTATATTTTGCAGTACAGTCAAGCACCTGTACTTATATTACTTGACAAATACATGTACACAGCTGTTTTGTCTGACCTGAAAATAGTATTCTTTCTGTTTTAGGAGCTGCGTTACTTCTGGATAAGTTGGGGTGATTTCAAGATCGAGGTTGGTAGGGGATCCCATTACGGGGAAGGGAAATTCCTTAAATGGAATCTTCCGGATAATAAACGATTTGATATAACTTCCTTGGCTGTTGCCACTGACAATACGTCACATGGGCAATTTGAATTTGCAGAACTTATGGGTTCGTTCGTTTTTCTTTCACCAATATGGTGTTCATTTTTATATTGATGCAATTTTGCTTCTTTTTTTTTCAATACATTTTTATGTGCATATTTGCAAAAGAAAGTTAAATAACTTCAGAATTTTACGAAGATTAACCCACAATAAAAATAACGCAAAACTGTTCCATAACTAAAGATTTCATTGAGAATACAAGAAAAAATTCCAGAGACACGTGGCTTATGATACATTTTATTCTTAAAGTTCTTTTCACCGATATAATTTTGATATAAGCAGGTTGGCTATATATTGTCTAAAATGGCATAGATCACGCCCCGAGAATGATCATATATACTATAAAGCAAGTAATATTTTCTTAGAGGTAGAAACTGACTTCACCAAAAAGGCAAAGAAGTCCCGTATTCAGAGACAGCTATTGTGGTTGGCAAAAAAGCAAAGAATATTACGTTGTCTTGAAGATGCTTATCCGAATACACAGTCAGTGCAAGATATTTTAGCGTACGTTTACCTGATTTTATACCACATTTCAACATGAACCATTATATTTTAACATATTTTACATCACATTTCAACGTTAAATTTTTTTTGTTTAACATTTCAACACGAATTACATGTTTTTTTTCTTATGTTGAACGGGTTTTAATATAATACTGACCAATACTGTACGGTTAAAAAATCTGGAAAAGGGGAACTCATCCGAGAGCAATGAAAAAAGTTTCAAAAAGAAAATTGCAGACTCATTTCCATTACAGATCTCTCACGCCCCCTAGCACCGGTTATATAATTAAGGTCATATGACGACTTTTCATGTTTTCACTGGTGTAAGAAGACACTATATATATGCCCTTATGTGTATGAATGTATATGTAATGTAACATGATAATTTCACAAAGATGTTTCTCACTCATTTTAATCTAAAATATTCAGTTTAAAAGAAACGAACATAAATTTAGTTATATGACCCGTTTTTTTAAACGTTAAAATCTTAAGGCATTAAATTCATTTGATTTCATCACCAGTAATAAATAAAATGTTCATTTAATTGTATTTTGTTCTAAATTTAGCCATGATTTAATTGTATGATTTTTTTCTCACCTGGTTATCCCGGTCATATATAAATTCGAATAGGCAAAAGCACACACTTAGTTAGAGATTTGTGAAAATTGTATTTTGTTATGGTTTGCAGGCAAACAGCAGGTAGAAATTTGGACTCTGGAAGTTTGGTTATGTTAATGAAGGAGTTGGAGAAGACTCAACATGTTAGAGAGGTGGAGGTAGGGAAATGGTTGAGAATACAACACGAGATTCATCATGGAACAGGTCACGGTATGTCAAAATACAGACATGGTTCTTACTCTAAATATAACATACATTGACACGCTCACTAAACCCCACCTAGGTTTTATGCCCAAACAGTTTAAACGAATGGATGTTATGGCATATTCTCAGATAAAAATGTTTTGTACCTTCTGTGCCGCAAAAGAATAACGATTATAATTCATGTTTCACTCTTTTTTTTTCAGATTTAAAACTTGTAAAGGACCTTCCACAGCTGACCGGTCGAGAACAACCTACAATTGCCATAGTGACGTCATTGTACTGTGAGAAACTTGCCGTTGACGCTATGATAGATGACAAAATAACGTTCGTAAAATATAAAACTGAAGGTGAGATAATGTTTCCTTTTGCTTTTTATGTCCATCTTTCTCAACTATATAACCAAGATAGTATTTGTAGCCGATAAATTTGATTTTTGTATTTAGTAAAACAAAAAAGGACATGAAGTGCTCTGATTTAAAATGGAAAAATTTTACCGTGTCTTTACGGGGCAGTGTTTTAGTGGTGATGCACGCAGTTGTAGTTCGACAGGTCCCGGATCGAAGTTCTTTCGAACTCCCTGCTAATTTCCTTCAGCAAGAAAATTGCCAAAATTCACTTCACCTTGGTGAAATGGACACCAAGGTGGGGAATGCGATATATGCAAATGAAGGTTCATCAGAATATATGTTCACGCATATAACTATGCCATTTATTTTAACCATTCTATGACAAAGGAAAACTGTTAGAGAATATTCTATATTTTCGTTTTTTCAATGTTTTGGTATAATTTATTTATCTGGCCTCAAATTAAACAATATGTTTTACTTTATGTCTTCAGTTCGGCGTAGTTTTGTAGGTAAGCTTTTCTCTTAAAGAAGCACTCAATTGAACTTACATATTCAGTTTTGCTTGTTTGAGAAATGGACATACGATATATGTTCAATGAGGTGCTTCAATTTTGAGTTTTTTCTGCACGATTGGTAGTTAGATATAGGATTCAACCACTGCTTATATCTGTAGAGTGTGTCTTTGTGTTTCCTCAAATTCCCAAAAGTTTGGTACGGTGTCAGTTACATTATTGTTAACCCACGTTCCCCTTATTTTAAATGTCGTCTGCAAATTTTACATTTCTGAACATACGTGTTTTGTCAACTGTCCTCCTGTCATTGTTGATAATAGTCGACTGAAGGAAAAACATCAGTTAGTTTAAAGAAACAAGTTTATATATTGTAAAAATTCTATTTTAATCACTATGTTGTTATAACGTTGATGACGTCATAGGGCGAGCAATGCCATTCTAGATGATGTGTTGTAACATTCATGTAAATATAGAACAAAATATAGAAGTACCCAACAATATAATAAACAGGAAAACTTGTGCTATTATGCCAAAATTCCATTTCATGCTATTTTCCAAATATTTTCATTATACAACTCATGATATATGTCCTCAAATTTTTCTTTAATTACGGAAAAATCTAACTTTCATAGTTATTATCATTAAAATTTATTTCAAACACATGTATTTTCAATTTGTGTGCTTTTATTTTCTTCATTTCTACATATTTCATATAATTAGAAAAACATTATAATCACAATAAAATCACCGTAGTTAATTTGCCTCATATTGGGCCAGAGGTGTGTTTGAAAATGTGTGTAATTTATACGTTGAAATATTTAATTATCATTTGCCTAGTTTGACCTCACATGAGAATAAAATGCTTACAAGCGAGCATTGGTGATATCGCCCTGTTGTCCGTGGTCCTGCGTCGTCATTAAATTTTATTATCAACAATGTTTTTATATAACACCACATCTTCCATTCGGTACATTTTTACAAAACTCAACAAAAATTATCCTCACGTGGCCTTTAACAAAAATGATTTAAATATTTCAATGGCTCAAGTCCAATGCAAGAGCAGGTCATGTGAATTATAAAAATATTTTAAAAATATAGTTAAATATAGGTTTTAGTTTTCATCATTGATCATAGTGTATTTAATAAAAAAAATCATATACATGATTCTCAAAAACTTTTCTACTTACTTAGATGAGCGATGAAGACCCACATGGGTCTTTTGTACAATTTTTGTCACTGCTTTTTTTACATTAACCACTGGTAAAACTGTTTTCACCAAACACATACTTGTTTTGGAACATAAGCAAAGTCTTTTGTTCGCAAAGATAACAATTTTAACAGAAATTTTCTAACAGAAATTTTCAATGCCAGCTAACTGCTGTCTTAACCGCTTTGTTAGCTACTCTGAACTTAAACTTGTATGAATTTTCAACTGGCAAGTGTTAAAAGGGCCATTAAGCTTCAAAAATGTAAATGTTTTAAAGCTGGTTTTCTTTATTTTTGCTGTCCTGTTACAGTTTCCAAAAAGCTACATATTGGCTATCTTCCGATTCTTTTGCGTTATGACCAATTAGTACAGTTTTAGTGATTCGGTATCTTGTATGGAAGGCAAATTCCACTTTTTTTACATTCTGCTACTTTAACCACACATTATTTCACATGCAGCGCTATTTTCGCCATAAGTGTTTTAAGTATCATCAATAAATAGAGGATATTTGTTTAATTTTGTGTATGATCTTCAAAAACAGAATACTACTTTTAAAGCTCACTCGACGAAATAAAAATTCATCTTACACAAAAACAAATAAATATCCTCTATATATAAGGGCTACATATGATCCCTATATAATGTAGATTAAAACTACGATATATGTCAATATGTACATTTATGATCCTTGTCATTTTAAACACTTAAATGTCACTGTGTATATTTAAACTACATGTACCATCTTTACTCTGTTCATAAAGACTACTTCACTTTGTACATTGATACTTAAGATATTTGTCACTATGTACGTTAAAACTAAAAATCATCACTTTGTACATTTATATTGATACTAATGTTACTATGTACATTAAAACTACAGTCCTCACTATGTACACTGATACTAAGATCTTTGTCCCAATGTACATTTAAATTACGATCCTCACTTTGTACATTGATACTAATGTTACTATGTACATTAAAACTACAGTCCTCACTATGTACACTGATACTAAGATCTTTGTCCCAATGTACATTTAAATTACGATCCTCACTATGTACACTGATACTAAGATCTTTGTCCCAATGTACATTTAAATTACGATCCTCACTTTGTACATTGATATTAAGATTTTTTTGTCACTATGTACATAAAAACTACCATCCTCACTTTATACATTGATACTTTTATCTTTGTCACTATGTATATTTAAATAACGATCATCATTATGTACACTGATATTAATATCTTTGTCATTATGTACATTAAAACTACGGTCCCCAGTATTTACATTGCTACTAAGATCTCTGTCACAATGTACATTAAAACTACGATCCTTGTGCCACTATGAACACTACAACATTTGAATCTATATTTTATCATGAACAGGCGAGTCGCAGGTGTACACTATGGGCACCATTGGTAGATTTAAAGTGGTGAGCACAAAACTGTCTCGACATCCTACATCCAACCAGAGTGCGAGGATATCGGCTGAAAACACAATTACCCGGATCTTAGGTATGCTACATAAAAAATGAAAGTTCTACGGTAAAACCTGTATGGTTTTCAATAGTGTCGTTTGTGATATATGTTTTATGTTTAAATTACATAGTGCCATAGTAGAGGTCAAAGGCAAAGCAAATTATGTAAATACATAATAATGATAAATAGCAAGAGGACTGGGCCAAAGTTCTTATAACATAAGCGGTCGGCCCTCCCCCATTTAGAGGATAATCCGTTCAAATAGACAATCCGTTAGTATTAATCTGACAATAATTCTATATGTTGATTACTGTATTTCCAACATGTGTTTATTTTCTATTTCTATTAATTAAACAACAAGGAAAATTGTTTACAAATATTCGAAAAAGCGATATTCAAAAATTAAAATTTACCATCCCCAAAGAGTAATTCCGCCAAAATGTTTGGTTCAACTAAACATTGACATAAATTTTATTCCAGGTTCATTCAACAAAGTAGAGCACGTGTTACTTGTTGGCGTTGCCGGCGGTGTACCCATGCCAAATAATTACGGTCATCATGTTAGGCCAGGGGATGTTGTTGTCTCCATGACAACCGAAAGAAGGGACCCAATGTATCTCCATTGTGCCAGGATCAACCATGATCCAAACAGAAAAGGGTTTATCTACACGACCAGGTCATTTTCCTGTCATAACAAAACCCTTCAAAATGTCTCCATGAGTTTAGAGTCGATCGTTAAAACGGAATGGAGAAAACCTCGGCCTTGGGACATCTATATTGAGGAAGGCCTAATTAACCTAGGAAAACAGGAGACAAGCTTCA
This sequence comes from Ruditapes philippinarum, assembly GCF_026571515.1. Taxonomy (NCBI): domain Eukaryota; kingdom Metazoa; phylum Mollusca; class Bivalvia; order Venerida; family Veneridae; genus Ruditapes; species Ruditapes philippinarum. Next base: position 35,907 of record NW_026853488.1, read on the forward strand.
GTCGACCGTGTTCCGATAAAAAATTGCGTATTATACGAGGAAATGATGACTCGGGAGTAAGTTTCGAGCACCCACTTCCCTCGATGAAACAAGACATTAAGGGTGGCATTCCAAACATTTGCTACGGAGCCATTGGAAGTGGTAGATTGTTATCGAGAACACCAGCAGCCCGAACAGATTTTGCCATAGAAAATAATATAAGGGCCTACGATTTAGACTTTGAAGCTGTCCTGGAATCTCTCGAAGGCAACAGGAATGAAAGTTTTCTAGTTATCCGAGGTATAAGTGATTATATAGATGGTACGACGAAAGATTGGCAACCATACGCTGCGCTTACCGCCGCTGCTTATATGAAAGCTCTAGTGATGGCTCTATAAAACAGTCTGTGATTTCTATTTCTATTTGTTTATTTATTTGTTGCTTGTTAGAATGGGCAGTGCCTCCTTCCATTATGCATGTGTCATATTATTTATTACGCTTTCAAACTTTCAAAAACCGGCTTCAAGCAAACACACACATGCTTTATTGATTCAACATTTTTTCTAATAACTGTCTTATCTTACCATTTCAATTGTATGGAAATAAAGGCGATACATTTTATTTAAGCAGTTGTTTTCATTTAACTAATTTACCAGTTTTTTTATATAAAACAAGCCATTAATTAAGCCATTTAAGTAAATACCTGTTGATTCGAGTTGCGCAACGGTAGAAAGATTTTACCATATATAATACATGTAATTAGGGTAAGGAATTGAAGTCGATTGATAAAGCCAAATACTTGTTTCATACCGCACTTATTTGTCTTAAACTAATGTGTTCTCGAAAAAAGAAAGAGCGATAAACAGCGAGGATATTCGATAAGTTATGTCACTTATAGGTTTCCGTAGTTTTAACTAACTAAAACGGTTTGTTTCATGTCATTTGCATGTAAATGACTGTATAATACCGTATAAGTGGTTTTTTCTGCGGTGACTTTATTTCTGCGTTTTCTGCGGTCAGTTTCGGCACCGCAGAAATAAAAACCGCAGAATATTTCTCTTACCTGCTACGATATGTATCCTTCATTGTGACCTGTTTCGTCTAAAGTAATAACGACAAACAGATTATAACGGTTAGCGAGTTTTCAAGTTGTATAAAATTGCTGTCGGCTAATTGTATGTAATGTGTGTTTGTAAGGATGTACTTATTGTTAATTATGCTAATTTAAGAATAAAGATATTTTAAACCATTCCAACCCTTATACTGCTAAATAATCGTTGTATACTTTAATTGTCATCTAATACGATACGGTAAACTTATGTCATTTTCATTTAATTAAAGATCATACTACCGGGGTATATTTTTCACACGTTACTTCACGCTGATCAAAGATGTATACCTTTCTATTGTTGCGCATCATATTGGTTTGCAAGCAAACAATATAATTGTTTGTAATTACTATAAAGTTTTGCAGTGACGACGACAAACAAATGCGAACGTGTACATGAAAATATAATAGATAGGGTAATGTGACTTAGACTTTGATAAGACGAGTCGCAGAACTTAAATCATGTTTTGTCCAAAGAATGTCCCGCAGAAATAAAGTCCGCAGAAATAAAAACATGCCAAAATTTAGAAAAACCGCAGAATTTGGAGCCCGCAGAAAAAACCACTTATACGGTATTGCAATTCGAAATACATGCAGTCATATACATTGACTAATTAACTGACCATATTGTACAATGGACAACACACTGGGCTTGATATACATGTAGTTGCAACGCATATATATAATGAATTGTGTGGCGTATATGGACCTTAGATCATTTCAAAGCGCACAATCTGCAAGTTGATCAAAGCTTTTAAAGCTGGAAAATTGTCAAAAATCATTACCGTTCAGGTAGATCTACAACCTCGGTTACCTTGATGTAGTAAATGTTATATTAGAGCAGGATGCAAGAATGTCAGTAAAGAAAATAATTTAGGAGGCAGTATTCATTTATTTCTGACCAAGCTTTTGGGTCTAAGAAATGTTTACGCTACGTGTAAAAGAAACAGTGCCTTAAGTTTGCCAAAGAACTTCTGAAAACATAGAACGACTGTGATAGTATTGCTGACAGGTGATTAACTTGGGTGCATATATATGTTTTAACCCCAAATAAGGGCCGATAACAAACAGAAGTTGCGAAAAGATCAAAAACTGACCTGCGAAAAATTGTTAGACTGTTAAGTCTTTCTTGGCGTCTGAAAATGTAAAAATTGTAAACCATCCGCCTTTTCTCCTAAATTACATGTGAGTTCCTGCAACTTTTTTCTGTTTCCCAGGCTTAAACAAATACTTTCTGACAACAGACATACGCCCAGGAGTTCTCAACGCAATTAATCAGTGTCTGCGACAAAGTCAAAAAGGCACATTATTTTTCAACTTTTTGAAGCTTGGCAGAGAGATATCAAAAATGCATTTTTAGATACTTTGAAGGTTTGAAACAGAAAATATTTTTAGGATTGAAATGTAGCAGTTACAAAATTTGAACCAAGTGCTAGAACTTTTTGTATGACCCTCGTACATAAATATTGAATGACGTCATAAAAGTAATCTTTTATACTAATATAAGTCCTTTGATCGCGGTATTGCCTCGGTATGAAACTTAAGCTTTATTAATGCTATTTTTTTAGCTTCCCTCTCTAAAGGTTTACTTTTCACGTAAATAAACATTACGATTATATGGCTACTGGGTAGATGAAGTAAAAAAAAAATTGTTCCCAGGAATGGAAAAGAATTCGAGTTACGTGTACATGTATTCAAAAAATACGACTTATCGGACGAGGAAAAAGTACAGTTGTACTTTTAACAAAAACAATTCATATTCAAATGTGGAAAGAATGTAAGAACAAAAGAAATCACAAACTGCGGATGTGATGTAAAAAATTATACACATAAAAGTTCCTTTGTACTTTCACTCTAATCTGTCTAAATATTACCCGAAATACATTTTTGTATATTTCTATATTTCTCCTCTATGACAACACTATTTCTCATTTCTGATATTAAATAATTTATAAAATAATAATGACTAATACATGTATATAAAAGTATTATTTACTTCGTGGAACTATCGAATAATTTTATTGTAATAATAGTTTAATTTTACAAAGTAGCTGATATATTGTCCTGAGTTTGAACTACCGGTATTATTGATCTGGACAACGTGACATAAGTTGTGCACGTGTGCATAAGTATATAGTCGCTAACAATACATCTGGAATACTTACAAATTGCAACATTTACGCAAATTTACAAAAATGTCAAAGATCTTGCAAATATGAACAAGAGGACTGCTTCAAAACAGTCTTCCCTACAAGGAATATAATATTATTTCAGTGCCATAATATATGCAAAGTATTTGATATGTGATCGAGTGGTTAAGGTCACTTGCCCCTTACCTCTGCAGGTACGTACCTATAGTCAAGGATTTTGGATTTTGGGAGATTTTTTTTTTTGATGCGTTTTATTTAAGGTCGCCGCCAGAAAGCCCATATGGGCGACCGTACACTCAAGTCGGGCCATCCTAGAGCGTCCCGCCGAGTATACAGCTTACAACTATATGTAGCTTACGCGCGAGCTGAAAACGATGGCTGTAATGCCGTATACGGCGTTTTCCAAGCCACGCGGAAATCTCAAGACCTAGAGTTTTGTGCATTATTAAGGCTCCCACGTTTACAACCACACGATTGTTAAGAACCGAACGGTGGTACTTCTATGTTCTATACTACTCGCCAGATGATGACTCACTTTCTATTTTAATACATGTACAAATAAACAAATAAATAATGTTCAGGGCTCATCACGATTGTGTCGGCACACATTTATTGCATTGTATCCCCATTTCTCTCTTTTGAAAGATCGAAGGAAAAAATACTTTACAAAAAATGTATTTTGTCACGAGCGATTGTTGCACGGCAATGTTGTGTGGAAGGTTGTAAACATCCATTTTCCGTTTTTGACTTTGGAATAAACTAATTAGAATTGATAAAATCCATGATTACAGGCAATGATCAAGATATTTTGATTAAACGGTAAAAAATATCGTAAACGTTTACGAATGAAAATCGAAACGAATCCGTTTAAACGTGTAAATGCATTATATTGCTGTAAAGAACAACCTCCAAACTGATACAATTTCTAATTCGAAACGGATCACTCAAAAAGAGTTTCCACGGTTGGCACCAGAATATGTTCATTTTATTAAACTTTATATTGGGAAAGAACAAATCGCCGATCCCAAAACACGACCATACCACGCTGAAATCTAAAGGCTGAATACGTTGACTGTAATACCGTATACAGCTTAGGACGTACATGTATATAGCTTATGCCTGAGCTTAATACACCGACTGTAATAACATACAGAGTTTACATCTAATGCTGTATACGCCAAGATCCTGCAAATCACTGTATATAGCTCATTTTTGTAAGATGGTCAAGTAGATAATTGAGCCGCGTCACGACAAAACAAACATAGTGCGTTTGCGACCAGCATGGATCCAGACCAGCCTGCGCATCCACGCAGTCTGATCAGGATCCATGCTGTTTGCCTACAGACCCTATTACAAGTAGAGAAACTGAAAGCGAACAGCATGGATCCTGATCAGACTGCGCAGATGCGCAGGCTGGTCTGGATCCATGCTGGTCGCAAACGCACTATGTTGGTTTTGTCGTGACACGGCTCAATTATCATCGCTCTTTTGTCCAGACTACGGCCACTTCAACCACGACTATGACAACGACTACGATTTTAACGAGCTCGGCTTCGACAAAGACAATTTCGGTCATGTACACTACGCCAACTATGACTTAATAACTACGAGTACACCAGTGACTGCGACCACTTACACAACTTCTATATGTACGCTGTATACGCAACGCGAATACATCTCATCGTAATATATACCGTATACGTCCGCAATAAACGTATACGGCTAGCGTGTAAGGTATATACTATATACATATACGGTGCAACAAAGCTCAAACGCTAGGTTGCTAAGCTTAGGTGCCCGATCGTGTCCGTCGTGTGACCTTTACAGTGTGTCATTTTGACTTAAACAAAACAAACTAACTAAACATTAAAATTTACTAAAAAATGCTTTTGAAACGCATTAACCGCGCGAATCTATTTCTCTTCATTTATATTTGAAATACCAAATGTACTTTTTAGAACGAATTTGTGTATTATAAACTGGTAAAGCAGGATGCTGACAAGATGTACGGAAGAATATTGTCAAAAACTTCATATTAAAATGGGTCAGGCTAAATTTTCCAAAACATCCCGCCAGGTACTCAGAGACCTGTATGACTAACAAGTTTGCTGTTTTTTTCTGATCATCATTTTCACTATTTAAGGTGTAAACAGAGGTAAAAGTATGTATACAGTATAGGTATAAATTGTTTAGTACAAAAATAATGTCACATGAAACAAGATATACTGTATATACATGAGTAGTTCCAAATATATGAATTATGCATGAAAGTAAACCACAACTGAAGGGCTTATATGATATTTAAATCATCAATGAATCATTGCACGTGAAAACAGCGTCATATCGGCATTGTGAATACTTAAAGTACACACAAAATTATCTTAAAATAACAACAATATACATTATAAAGATTTTGCGTATTATAAAGGGAATAATTATCCACTTATAATTGTACAAATTTAGCAATTATCTACTCATTTCCTGTATTGAATATCACTTAATATTTAATTAGTCAGTAATATACAGTCAGAACGCTCTTATCTATACATCATGTAGATAAGATATATAATTATAAAGTGGCGACCGTACATCCGTTTGTGCGAGAATACTGAAGCTTAGTCGCTCACCTCTATCTTATTCTATGTACATTAAAACAGACAAACGGACAGACATATGTGATTTATATACACGTATATAATTGTCCAATTTATCCAAGGAGCTTTATTCATACCAATAATCAATCATTCGTAACTACGTGCCCTATAACAATAACAACAACAGCAAAACCACCACCACCAACAACAATGTTTATTATACCTGGCAATGTCTGCCAATTGCCTTAGTTAAACTCCAAGGGTAACCACCATAAAAAGTACTAGTATATCTTTCTGATACCTCTTGTCTTAAAATGTTAAATAGAATACCTGTCAAAGAAGACGTTAACATCTTCAATTATGATCAGACACTTAATTTTAACAAATAGTAATAATGACTAATATCTATATTAAAATCATTAGTTTTATAACATAATCTGAAATAATTCTCAATATTAAATCACAGAGAAATCCGGACTAACCATACGATTAATCATAGCTGATACAATTTACTCCCCATTATATTTTCATACTAATTTCTTAACTAAGTCATTAACGTCAATAAACTGTGACGTCAATTTGGTAAAGCTTGATTTGAAAAGGAATCTAATACATTTAATTTTCACGATGTACATTTATATTGCTGTCACTAGAATATAACAAAGAAATGTTTATCTAAATTTTATCAGTAATTAAATTGTAGATAAATATTGTAAATTTGTATTAAATTTGGATTTACTAGTATATAAAAAGTCGAAAAAGTTACACAAGAGTAGGATTTATGGCCGCGACATTTTAAACGGTTTTTTCTTTACTGCATATATAAATAATAACGATTCAAATTTGAGCTAAAATATGTTTGAATGCATAGAGAGACCAAGCGTTCTAGGTGAGCTTAATTTTGCCAGCCACGTGATTCAAGTGGTTAACGATACAGTTATATTGTATAAATTAGACGGTATCAATATTTTGATTCAGAATAATCACAAGGTTACAAGTTAAATTAAGAAAGATGAGCAAAATCAACAAAACTGAAGTTAGGGATGGATATAAACAGGTAAGTAAAAAAAACTTTGTATCGGTAACCCTTTGTATCTGTATTCAGAAATAAAATATATTTTTCAAAGCTATGTATTTATTTTTAAAATGTAAGCATTGACACAAATATATTTTTTATTGCAGAGACCGGTTCAGAATTTTCCAGATTATCTGAAATATGTCGCTAAAAAGTCAAGGGCAGGTTTCGGCAAAGTTCACGAGGAATTATACCGGATATATTCAGAAAGTTTCGGGACATCAGAAAAGCCTGCATCACAGACACTTGGCAATCAACAAGTTTCGTCGCAAGAAAAAAGAACGTCCAGAAGTAAAGTAGGCTTAAGGCAACGATGGTCGAATGCTAGTTTATTTTGGTCATCCACCGGTCATGACAAGTTGCGAGCAACAACTTATGAAGATAAATCTACTAACAACTCATTTGTTTCCTACATACCAGAAGAGAAAGATGAGCTAGACTCAAGTACTGGTTCTAATAGAGATTACGATATTATCTCTGATGATTTAGAGATGACGAAACAAAACAATCGCGAGTTAAATCATCACGAAAATAATGCCACGCCAACACGGGAAAAGGACAAAAAAGATGCCGATCTAAACAGTTTAAGATTTTCAATGCCATACTCCAAACTGACAGACGAAGCGATTTATATTAATGATAGAGTTATACACGTTGAAAAAATCGATAATTTAAGTACAATAGAAGAGCAAGAAGATATAGATCAGGATTACGCTATACCAAAAGTGAAACACCCGCAACAAACAACCCATGAAAAAGACGATTATGTCAACTTGCGTGACCCCTGTGAACCACTTGCAACTGTCATTGACAAGGCTAACAGCCATTCTAGAAAAAAATTAAAAGACTTAGAAAATAAATCTCATAAAATAAATACAATAGATGTACCTAGAAAAGTCACTTTGACACAACGACCACCTTATGACGAAAGTAACACAGACGACGATAATGAATATTTACCTCCAACAAACTGGACCCAATCATGCTATGAGCATCCATCAAAAGTAAAACACGAATCATATTTAGAAGAACGAAAAGTAAAGGAACCGGTGTCAACAATGGCCATATCTTCCAAAACTCTTGGAATTCAAGGAAATCCATTGGCAGAGGCTCCTAATGAAATACAAGAAGACGAGACTGATGAATACTATGTTCTTCCAGCGCAGTTTAAAGATGCAGACTATGAAAACATTCCGAAAGCGCTGCTTGAAAATAAAGCTTTAAACAGAATCGTTGCAAAAGATAATTCAGTATTTTCATCTAAAAGACAAGAGAAAAACAAAACAGATATGAATAAACACGAGACTGGAAACGAAGCGGATTATGACCGTCCAGTAGGATGGGTTCAACCGACAGGTATATGTACTGAAGTTAATCCCACGTCTACCGTTGTACTTAAATCTGTTACTGACATTGACTGTCATCAAAGTGAAAATTCTACTGCTGAAAGAACTGACAATCAGTACACAAAAATTGTGAAAGATAAAAAAAGAAACTCTGAAGATGCGGATTACAGCGTTCCAACGTGGACAAAATTAGCTGCCAAGGATTATAGTGATTCCGGCGACAGTAACTACAGTGTTCCAAAAGGAATTAGACCTATAAATTCTGGAAATAGCACCATGACAAATGACAGTCAGGCAATGTATGCTACCCCAAGATCAACTTTAAACACATCTGCAGTTCCTTCTAAAACAAACCATCAAAATGCTGAATCAGAAAGTGTTCACGCAGATATAAATTCAGACAATGGAAACAGAAAAGCTGATTTTTATCATTATACAGTAGATGAGGTTGTAGATTGCCTTAACGACTGTGCACTAACAAAACTAGCCAATATCTGTAAAGCAGACCAACTTGATGGGGAATATCTTACAAGTTTGACAACAGATGAACTAAAAGAAGACCCTTTTAATATGAACTGGTATCATATATCAAAACTTATCAAAGTAATTGACGGATGGAGACCAAAACATCCTCTCGGAAGTAAAGAATGTTAAATGAATAACCGAAACTGATTTGGACCTTGTATATACAGAAAATACTTTATCTCATTTATTAAGAAGTGTCTATGAACATTTAAAACATTTTTACTAAAGATCAAGTTGAACTGGCAGTAAGTGCTTCAGATGGTTTTAAGGTTGAGTGTCAGATCGTTTTGTTGATAATGAAAGTAACCTTTACCGTATTTATTTCCTTGATGTACTAGTTATTCAATTTAAATTTCTAATATTTCTAAACAAAGTAATTCTATCTCCGTAATATCTTTTATCATCAAATAACACAGCGCCCTTAATGCCTGAATGTACATTTGTTGTTATATTTTTCATTCTTTAAAAAAAAACAGTATCTTTATTTTGCTACGTTTCTTCCTCAAAAATTTTGTACCTCTTGATTAGATTAATTTCTACACTTTACATTATTATTGTTTTGTGTAAAAGTTTTATGTTATTTGTGATAAAGTATATGCTACATATTGTTTTTATTTATTTATCTTTTATTTAAGTATCATCATCGTACAATTCATTGCGTAAAATTCATACATAATAGTGAAATTGTAAAAAACTACTTAGTATTACAATGTTATTGATAACCTTATTTTATGATGTACATTGTATTAGAAAATATATACATGTCTCTAAATTTATTGTTGTATTACTATAAAGGTCACGCGCTGTCTGCAGTTTATTGTAAAATTTTGGTTTCAAAGTATCTTAATAACAGTTAATCTCAAAGATTCTCAACTTTACCAATACACAAAGTTAATCAATATATTCACACCATTTTAACTGATGTATTCATTTAACGATTTGACCGTTATATTCATGATAATCAATGTATTGAAACCAAGTAAATGTATAATGACTTAATAAATGTTAGAGCACTCGTTATATACTCGTGTAACCGTCCGGTTAGCTCAATAGGTAGGTAGTTGGACCGAGTTTGATTCCCGTCTAGTGCAGGCCACTTTCGTTGTGAATAACCATGAGTCATTCGCAGAGAACCTTCGCTCTGGCATGTATAGAAGCGAAAGTGGAGGCACTAAAACAAGTAAACTGCTAGACAGTCTATCCAGGAACGATACGTTGGCTCAACTGTGCTCTTGTAAATTCAATATGGCTTACTGCCGTGATCCGGAGTTTAAACTGACAACAGATATACTCGTATATTGAATGTATGGTGTCAGGAATATATGTATTTGCTTATATTCATTATAAGTAAGATATAGTAAGATTATATATAGTAACATACAACCATGAAAAATTAATGTTTTAACTAAAAATTTAAACATATTGCAAATGATAACATCTGTTGAGGAGGTGATGGCCTAGAATTTACGGATCTACATGTATATGAAGAGTTTCGTTTTAACAAAAACATACATCATTCACAATGGGTAAATGAAATCATATGTATGGTTTATTGTGGGCACAATCGCCTGTTATTTCCTATCACTGTACAATATTTGCAAGCTTTATTTTACTTCAACTTGTATTATTTCTTGCCAACACAGTAAACAAATGTAGTTACTTACTGTTTTACTGATCATTTCCTGTTATTTAAACAGTCATTAACAATCGGGTCTTAAGTTAAGCTGAACATCTTCATATGAATAAAAACATATTTTTAAATATTCACAATGCCTCTGACATTACATTGGCTATATTCAAAATAGGCCTTTATTTACATTACCTTTACTTACATTGAAGGTAGTTTCTTGATTAATGCTTGCTTTAGGCTAGCTTTAATTATGTTACTTGTACATTTGACAGCTGTTTTTCTACTAAAAACAACTCCTACAATTCAAATATTAGTAGTTATTTTGTGGGACACAGCTTTACACATACAATGGCCACAATAACGTTCATACCAGAGGGTCATGTATTCTGTCTATTGTTAGTTGCTGGAATGCAACCTTCAAAACATTGAAAATAAGTAAAACAAAACTACTTTCACTTTTTTATTATATCCAAAAACTGATAATTAGCATGTATAATGAAAAAATGCTCTAGTAACAAATGTTTTACATTTCTTAATAGTGTACGTATCAAACGTACTGTATCCTATACTGTGCTATATTAATACATGTAACTAAAAGTGCATCCATACAACAAGGATGTTTCCTCCCCAACTATATGACATGAAAACACTTGTATTATAATTGTGAGTTGGACGTCATGTGACAATAGGTCATAGTTTTGACATCTTAAGACCTTGACCTTAGACCTAAAGACCTGAGCCTTGTGGGTGAAACATTGACTCATGATATTTGAAATTTCTATCGAGATGTCTTAAGTTGTTTAGAAATGACAAAATTATATATCAGCCTTTGTCAGACACAAAAATAGACAGAGATTTTGACCTTGTTTCTCTGCGTATAACCTTGACCTTGGAAAAACGACAATTGACCTTGGAAAAATGACAATTCTTGGAAAAACGACAATTGACCTTGGAAAAACGACAATTGACCTTGGAAAAACAAACAACAAATATTGACCTTGGAAATGACAAATTGTCTCTAACGATTAAAATTTCTGTCAAGAAATAACAAAATATATTGTGACTAAGTATGAATTGGGGATGATGTGTTAACACATATACACATAAATACACACAGACAAGGAAAACACTATATGCCATATATCATAGTTAAGGCATAATAAACCTTACTACATGCATCAAACACTCAAATGTCCTCATATACCATGTTCAACTTATTTTACTAATACTGAAAGTTTTACCTCTTTTTCCTTTACTATTGTCAAATAATTAAAATACAAAGTAAGTATTTCACTTTGTTATCATCTAAATAACTTACTGCTAATACTTATCAAAACATATGTACATATATTTCCCTGTTAAACATCATAAATGGAATAGTCCATCTCTTTCAATCTGGACAAATCATTATTGGACATCATTTTTAGGAATAATTTCAGAACAACTACTGCCCCATTCTTTTTTATAATTGAACATTACCGCTATATTCTGAAGGTTATTTCTAGAAATTTCCATTTGGCACATGGATTTTTTTTCTGGGTAAAATATAAAATTAAATGCAATATATGGCAGAATGTCAAGTAAGTGGATCTTTTACCTGTCCACGGACCATTTTCACTTAGATGGGCAAAATGTCACTTTAAAATGGGTATTAGAACAAATATTCTCTTATTTCAGTTTACAGACATTTTTAATAGGTCACACTTTTTTGTCATCAAGCTGTCAACATATTCTTTTTTAGCATTAAATGTTATTTTTAAAATCTACTTCATATTCATATTTTTGCTTCATACATGTATATAGAACCACTTCAACAACAACAACAATTATACAAATTTACCCTCATAAACAAACTAACAATTTCATTACAAGTTAAAAAAAAACATAGACACTGTCTGATATTACACTATTCAAAAATAGAACAAATTATACATTCTGATTTCTGAATAAAAATATTTCATTCAAACTCACAAAGTTTGTAATAAATGAATTATCTTTATGAATTATCTTAACACCCAGCACAAGAAATATACAAAAACATAAATCAACCGATTTCAGCAGCCATACACAAATATCAATCACAATCAATCAAGTTTTAGCTATCATACAAAATTCAAATCATCAAACTTATGTCAATTAGTATACAAATATGCTAAGATTTTTTCAAAAAATATACAATTTACAATTCACACACAAACACACACATGGACACACAAACACCTTTTCTTGTTAAACCAGCAATTTCATTCATGTAGCAAAGTCATAGCACAACTAATGAAAAATAATGGGCAGGAAAAAATGCACAAAACTATAAATAAACATATCACAGGAGTTCAAATATAAAACAGTACAAATAGTTTATCCATGTAAGCAGGAAATTTTACAATGCTCAGGAAGGTAACAATATAAGCAAGTTCACCAAGTTCATAAACAATATTCACAAAAAAAACCTAGTATATAAAAGATTAGCACATTATCATATCATACCTATATATATATCTATAATATAATTATATTCTACATAATATCAGGCATGCTTCATAAATAAAACACATAGTCGCAAAACATGGCTCCAGATCAGCCTAAATTTCCTTCAGGCTTAATTTAATTATCAACATGAACAGAGTAGTGCCACTTCTACTAAAAAAGTATTTAATCATGTTAAGAATAATAAAAATTGAATTTTGTGTACTAAATAAAAACTATCTGTAAAAGAAAAGAGTCTAAAAGATTGTTTGGGAAAAAACTTCATAAACTTTTATAAAAAGAAAATATTTGCAAAATACTTTAGGGAATAAAATTAATGTTTTTTACTGCATAAAAAAATATCTGGAGCCCTGTTCTTAAACATGTACAATGTGTTGCAAAAATTTCATTTTTTTTATCCATAAGTTACATCATACTTGTTATTTTAATAACAGATTGTCAAAAAGCCAAATAACATATTCAAATGACCCAAAACTAAATGTATTTCTTAATAAAGTTAAAACATCACATTGGAAAACAACAAATATAATAGGAACAGATATATTTGTTGAAATACTTATTTGAGCTCATGCTTTATTTAGTCACGTATTCACTCATTTGGCAAACATTGTCCTATGTATTACCATGCAAAATAAGACAAAAACCTGATTTAAAATTAGAAAAGTAAGCCTCAATTTTTTCAACATTAAGTAATAAAGGCTTATGTCAGAAGAATCTTAACAAAAATCAAGTGTTTTTTTTTTAAATCTACAGTTTTCGGTCAATTTTACAGATCTTTTAATACTCATACTAGAATACTAACAAGCTTTATTTCAGATATGATGTTGGTCAATGTGATAAATAACTGAAAATCTGACATTTAACGTAGACTTGTCTTAAAAACTCACAGACTATGTTTATAACTGTACAACAATACATACAATCTAACCTATCACAAATATACATAAATACCAACTCAATCATATTCTAAAGAATTCATATTCTATAACAAAAATGTCAGCTTTGAGCTAGTCAAAATTTTAAAGAACACATTAGGTTAGATAAATCTACCATTCCGAGCTACCATTTAATTAAATATAGGGGTAGGGTAGAGGCTATTAGATTGAATCTTCATTATAAAAGGACCTAAGGAACAAAGTGACCATCATTTCAACATTCGGAATAAATCACATTCAAAGCTATACCTCATTACTTGTATATATTTTTTGTATTTTCACTATGTTCTATAAAGTTTTTATAATTATTATATTTTGCAACATTACATCTTAAGGTACAATACTTATATATAATAAATAGGATATACATGTACGTATGTTTGTTTTAGTGTAAGATTTAGATTTTTTCCCCAAAGTGGAAAACAGACCTACCCGGTAACCACAAACCACAAAAATCAATTCCCACGAATAATAATGATTTTGCAGTATATCTTAATATGCAGAGCATATATGATATATGTTTATGTTTGCTGTGATAATCAAATCATGTATATTTAAACTTTTCAATCTTTCAAAACAATTTACACATTGTACAGAAATATCACCACTGATGTCCCTACTGAAACACTAAACAATCAAACCTATGGAGATATATATCTTTGTAGTCAGGAAGTCACAAGTTCAAAAAGAAAATACTGTATAATGTGTATCAAAAGTGGGTCAAGAAGAGTTATCTTTCTTAATTATAGGGAGAATTTGATTATTAGGGTGCCTCTCAAAAAAAAAAAAGAAAAAAAGAAAAAGAAAAAAAAAAAATTGTTTGACTGGATGAGTTAAATACTGAACACAGATACATAATGCAACATGGAGACAATGTTAACAGTGTATGGTCTAGAAGGAAAAAGGAGATATGAGCCGCGTCACGACAAAACTTACATAGCGCGTTTGTGACCAGCATCCACGCAGTCTGATCAGGATCCATGCTGTTCACTTACCAACACTTTTACAAGTATAGAAACTGATTGATAACAGCATGGATCCTGATCAAACTGCTCGGATGCAAATGCACTATGTTGGTTTTGTCGTGACACGGCTCATATGATAATATAAGACAGATTATGATATATAATTTAGCAAAGCCTAGCAGATAACACAGTTAATGCCCATTAGAGTATCACACTATTATGCAATTAGAATTAGTATGTTAGATCTGAACCTTAACAAACAACTGATGTGACACAACAACCGGCCCTCAATCCCTAAACAAAGAATCATGGAGAAATGTATTACTCAAAGGGGAATAATTTGGAAAATAATCAAGCTTCAGTTACAAGTCTGGGTTAGTGCCCTTGAACCATAAATAAAAAAATAAAAAAACTTGAGTGGAGTTTCAAGTGAATATGTTCTAAGTAGATAAAAGGTGGAACAGAACATGTAATTTTTTAAGCAGAATTTTTTTTAATTTACAGTGGGTAACAAGAGCGATCAGTAATCACATGTGTCGCCTCATGATGGCCAATTTCATGTTGGGACAAATTTTGTGACAGACGGACGGACAGACAGACGGACAGTGCACAACTAGACTTGGTACTGATCATTTCTGTAAAGTTTGGATAAAATTGCACCAGTAGTTTATGAGGAGTAGTCCGGACAAGCTTTTGTGTATCTGGCAACACGAAGAAAAAAACACCTTTTTATCAAAGGGCCATAACTCTGACAAAAATCATTCAACCGGAAAACCCGTGCAATATGCGCAAGGACTTGAGCTACAGATCAATCCTGTAAAGTTTCATTGAAATTGCATTAGTGGTATAAGAGAAGTAGTCCGGACAAACTTTAAAATTAAAAATTATTAAAGGGCCATAACTCTGACAAAAATCATTGAACCGGAAAATGCTGACAATATGCACAACTAGACTTGGTACTGATCATTCCTGTAAAGTTTGGATGAAATTGCACCAGTAGTTTATGAGCAGTAGTCCGGACAAGTTTTGTGACGGACGGACGGACAGACAGACAGACAGACAGACGGACAGACGGACAGACAGACGACGGAGAAGTGATCCCTATATGTCGCCACTACTCCGTAGAGGCGACACAATCCGGACAAGTTTTGTGACGGACGGACGGACAGACAGACAGACAGACAGACGGACAGACGGACAGACAGACGACGGAGAAGTGATCCCTATATGTCGCCACTACTCCGTAGAGGCGACACAAAAAAACAGCATCAATGCTGGAGTTATGGGTCTTATTCAATGACCTGCATTATTGACTGTGAGCATATGAGTGAAGTTAAATTGAATATCTTTTAGTTATTTTGAAACAAAATTTTACCTGAAAACTATTACAAAATGTTGTGAGATAAGGACAACTTCACTATTCTTTGAAAAATTTTATCAAGCCAAAATGTCATAACTCTGTAAAATACTAGTTTGAAAAGCAACTATTAGTCAAGGTATGTTTTAAGCAAGTTTGACTCTACATAATTCTGTGAATGTTCATCTAGACTGGACAAATGTTTGTACAGGGTATTAGCCTAAAAAATTTTCTGCTAGATTAGCAGAAGGAACAAACAGTTCTACAAATACTTATCATAACAGAAAAATAAATACTACATTAAAGAACTATCTCTATAACTTAAAGGAACTCCACTGAGGTCTAACAGCCTAAATCATAAAATTTGAAATTCTTACATAGATCATGCGAAGCACTTAAATTGGAAAACTATGCAAGGGATAATAAAGAATTATACTCATAATTAAACTGAACATCAATTTTGGTGTGGTTCATAGCCCGATTTACAGTGAAAAACATAGCAATGCTTTTCATTTTTGGGTCATTTTGCGCAATAAAAATTATCATTCAGGAAAAACAGGGTGAAAAAAGAAAGACCTGAAATTTTGCACAAAAGTTGCTGTTCCAGACCTCCATCAAATGGTACAAAAATCTCGGAAAAAAATATTTCCAGTCCTGTCATGTCAAAAACCTCAGTTGAGTTTCTTTAAACCATAGGGACTCTCATAACTGAGTAAGTGAAAATAAAGTTTAGCTACAAAGACTGACTAAATTTGATTGAAAGAAAATCTTGGTTTTTCGCTATATAAAATTATAGCATACCAAGTGTCTCAGAAAAAATGTTTTCATTTTCATTTTCAAGAAATTTACCACATGCGTTGGAAGCTCTTGATGACAAATTACTAGGCTTACGTTTTATATAATTTACTTAATTTAGCAGTGGGAAAGTTTGTTTCAAACTCTATTTGGTTTATTCAGAATTTATTTTAGTTCTAATGTCCTGCTATAAGCTTATAGACACTTTTTCAAATCCGTTTTCCTGGAACCAACCAGTTTTGAGCTACAAGTGTAAAGTTTCTTGCCCAAGGAAACGACTTGCTGCTGATGAGGTTTGAGCCCATTTGCCTAGTGAACTTAAGATTACTAGTCAGACAAGTTAACCACTCAGCCATGCCGCCAAACTCTATTTGATGACTGCAATTACATGTAAATAGAATACTTGAAAACAGCATAAATGTGTTAGGGACAACTCTTTACTATGTAACCTTTTATGACTGGATAACTTACACACATTTTTTCTTATCAATATATTGTTAAGATGAATGCTCCCAATGCCATCATTCTATTAATTCTTTCCTTAAACCTGGTGCGCTTATCATGCTTAGAAATAAATTAACTTTTTATCATTTTTTGTATTAGTTAGGTTAAAATGTACAAATGTCGACATAAATATCATCCCAGCTTTGATTATTTAAAATTGAATATATTTTACCCTAAACTGTGATGGCCCTAGCCTCACATCTAATTCAGCAGTATTCAAAACTAGAGCAATTACCTACCAATACATTATGTATCTGGGAATGTGTGAAATAATATTGCTCTTAAATCCACACGCCTATCAGCCAGATTTTAGCGAGGCAATCACATTGAAATGATTTAACACTTAAAATAGAATCTTTTGTTTAAGCAGACTAAAAAATATACAGAAATATAGTGAGAACACATCTAATTATGACATAGTATACTGTAAGGATTATCTTTTATAACTTGTTCTACAAGTTTATTAAATTACATCAAAGTTGAACCCTCGTCTTTATATCTCACCAGTCAAACAATAATCTGTACGTGTTCCGCTACTGTAGTAGTGATATTGTCAGGTATGTGTTCACATGTGTTCAGGCAGTATTGATTGTGTGTTCAGACAGAGGCTGTATATGATGTATATAATACTGAACGGAGGACTAACCACAACCCAGCATTATTCATACTCTAATATCTGCTTATGATAAAACAGCAAATACCTGAAAATATAATAATGATTCATAGTGTAATAAAGTATTGAACATATAGAGGATATTGAATGAATGTAGATTAAAAATTGCTTTATTCAACTCGTTCAATAAATTTAGAATTGAATCTGCATGAATATAATATTCTCTTTATCGCATACACAAAATAAGGTTTACAACTAAAAACAGTCATTTTTCACTGACGTGCCTCTTGTGTAGCGTCCACAGCAGTAATGCTGTGTTTGTATTTAACACAAATTAAATCACGTCAAAGTGTTATTATGCTAGTGTAATATCTTTATTATTAAATGGTATTATTACACTCCTGCGCATTCTGTGCCTAAGTTTATTTGATAAATAACTATAAACCTGTACATACTAGGATTTGTATAACAGACTTGTCCTACTTTGAAAAAAATAATGGAACAGTACATTAGTACATGCTCAACTATAGTAGAGTCTGTGTTTTAGTATACATGAACAAAATTTGCACAGAATTAAAACTTACATTTTCTGAAAGTGTGTAGATTTTAAAAACAATAAGTTTCCTTCCAGGAAACTCCAAAATCCAATGCTGAATTTCTTAAATAGATTTGTCCAGTTTCAATTTTTGTATTTCTCGATATCGCAATGAAAGCAACTAATTCAATTTAACAATTTTAAGGTTAAGAAAATATTTTTACCCTTCACTGTTTAGCACCTCCTGAGGCAAAGCACGAGTTATCAGATGATCATCACATTTGAACCACTGGTTCTTATGCTGTCGTATAAAACACGTGTAATGTCCACATTCTATTGTTCCACTGTGATTGACAACAGCAAATAGAGAGTACCTGTAATTTTAATACCTTACATTAATTTCAATATACATTGTTTTAAGGCTATCAGAGTGCATTTAGACAGATGTAAAATTCTGGAGAGCAATTCATGGTCATGACAGCTCTCTTGTTTTAGCAAATTTACCAGACACACAAAATGATGTCTCAACTAATGTCTAATAAGTGACTACCTTATTGTTTTCCACACTACCTAAATTGAAATAAAATGTCAAGTTTATATGACAAGAATAAACATTACAAATATCCAGTTTTATAAGACTGATGATAAATCATACAAAATTTGAACTTTCAGACTTACTGTAAGTGACTAAGAAAAGTTATGTCATAAAATGAGGACAAAATTGAATATCTTACTTGTTTTTACATGAAAGCCCTTTGGTAGAGATATGAACACTGCCATTGATATTGGTCTTTGAGGACGACATGAAAGGTGTCATGTCAAGCTCTTCTGGGAAAGAAACATACGTAGAAATCTTCTTATGGTAACCCGTAGAATGCTCAAACCGCTGTAATATTTCATCAATAAAGAGATCAGTTAAAGGTAATATTTCCAAAGCAGACGCCACTTTAATTCTTTTGATTTGACAATAATATGGAATGATTTAGTTAAAATAACATATTAAACCTTTAGGAAAGCTGAACACTGCTTTAAGATTCATCTACATGTACTGTTTGACAGATGATATATTCTAGAATTGATTGCTGCCATGAGAAAACTACTTATAACAGTTTTTTTTTAATTGACATATTTACTTTTTAAAGATTTTTTTTTAACACTTGAAATAATTAAAAGCCTATGGAAATTTGTGTAACCTTGTCTATTTATACATAACTTTTAACATCTCAAGGAAAATTCAGATTTTTATTTTAAACATTAACGGCAAGGTAAACACTTCAAAATATAAGATTCTAGATCTGTGAAATACCTTAAGATGAAAGCAAGCCACTATAGGCAGTTTCTTCATGGTTAGCTGTTTAGTTGACTCCTGATAGCAACCACAGTTACTACATTTGATCTTCGCTGAACTACCTAGGTGTTCAGGTTTTGTAAATCTGGAAAACAATTAACATCATTGATTAAGTTCACATTAGTAATACTTGAGGCAGCACTGTCATTCAGGCAAACTGGTATTTAAATTAATTAGGGCTTTTATATCTTTATGTTATGATAATGATAACAAAATGAAACATTGAAACATTTTTTTTATAAACTTTGATTAAATAAGAAATTATAGGAAAATGTAATCTTGGTACTCAATTGTGTGTTGTTTTTTAAAACTGTTTTGTTTTGTAAGTCTAAAACTTTGAAAACCACTCTGGAAACAATTAATAGATAACTATTTAATTCACAAAGTTTATCAACCGTCAATGTTTCGAGGGGTTAAAACCCTCTTTATCAAGGAGTTTGCTGTTTATTTCCTAGATCACATATTAATCTTCTTTTTTCTTACACTATGTTATGTTACAAATCAATACACGAAATGACCCTCCAAACGTTGGAGGTTGATAAACTGGCACCACATCTAAAGTGTCACATGTGGAGAATATCATTTGATCATTTACTGAATGTTTTTTGAAACATGAGTTTGTACCAGAATTGCTGTAAACATTGAATCTAATATGGATAAAGTCTCTGCTAACTATAAACACCAGTAGACAAATAGTTCAAAATGAACAACTTGAATTGACTTAACATCATTTTATTATAAATTCTATGAGACAAGATGTGTGAAATGTTACCTCTTTAAGCAGTCTAGTAATGAGGTAGGATCGTAGTTTCCTGGACTGTTTGAATACCCTGTAATAAATCATATAAATATATATCACCTTCTTTCCCAAATAACCTTTATAACAAACATTCAAATATTTTAAGAAACATTTATTTAAATATCCTTTTAAGCATTAATCAAAATACACTAATTAATATTTATCTGAATATCCGTTTCAGCCATCCAAAATATGCTATTTCACATTCATACAAATACCCCAATATATATATGTATCCAAATGTCCTAATTAACATTCATCAAAATACCCTAATGCATGTATAAACATGTTGTTTTTTGGGGCTTATTTTTGGGGGAAGAGGGGGGGGGGCGTGTTTTTCATTGCTCCATCACTGCAAATATGGCGACTTTCCAGCATTACTGTGGAGGAAGACATAAGGCGCCCTTCCAATCATTATTTTAGGCAATTACAGGCACCTGAGTAGAACCAATGATGTTCCATAAGCTAGCTGGATAGCTGCTCCACATGACAGAATCTTGACAGAGTGCAGGTCAGGATTCGAAACCCACAGCCCTGGGGAGTAAATGGTTTAAAGTCAGTCACCTTAACCACTCAGCCACCTATGCCCCATTTAGCAAATGTTATAATGATGTTAATCACAAATTATATAAAATTTTCTAACCTGTTATAGGAGCAGGGTGTGAGCCGTTATATAAACCTGGTCCTAAATCAAGTGATATATCCCATATAGGATCTATAGTTGTAGATACATTACTGAAATATACAAATAAACATGATTACATTGTATTATATTTATTCCTTAATGTTATTATATATATTTTATATATCAATTCATCATAGACTTACAAATGAAATATTGATAAAATAAATTTCGTATTTCCATTTTTTGTATTTTTTTCACAGTACAAAATTTATTTTTACTGCAGTAAAACATATTTCTTGTATTTTCACTGGTGTCTTGCCAGACTACTTTTTTCTAAATTCAGCCAATATACAAAACAAGAAGGGAAAACCTTTCAAAAAAGGTGTATAATACATTTAAAACGGAAAATTCCAGTTTTTTCTATAAATACAAGATTTATTTCAAGCTTGTGGTATGAAAATTATCATATTTCACCCGTGGCTACCGTTCATGAAATATTTATTTTCATACCACTCCATGACAATAAATCCTGTATTTATAGAAAATATCTTGAATATCCTCTATATCTTTTATGAAATATTAAATGGTTAAAACACCTGACTAGTTTTAACTGTATATATCACTATTATACATAGAGAAACAAATATATCAGTCATTAATCAAACCTAAACTATTTTATCATAAAATTTGACAAATTATAAGCCAAAGTTACGTTTACTTTTGTAACTTCTGTAAAGTCATCCAACATTGCTGAATATTAAAAACTGCTTGCAACCCTCTGTCTTAAATCTTGTCAATATATTATTTGATATAATATTGCTCAAAAACTATTATCTGTTTAACCTCTGGATGATTCAATGTAATGGGTTTACCCGGCTTTGAAATTAGAACAGTCCATTCAAAATTTCATTGATTTCATTATCAAAATACAAAAATTGACCTGCCCACAGTATAAGGGTCTGGTCAGACTGTGATGACGTGCAGGCTAGTCTGGCTCTATGCTGGAGGCAAAGGACAATTCCTTTACCTTCCAGCATGGTCCAAAAGTAAAGTAAAGGGTAAATTATAAGAAAGATAGAAACATACTTGCAGTGTTGACAGGTGACATCTGACTGTAAGCCCCCTGTGAAGATTTGGTCTATTATACACTGGCAATTGTGTGGGCTGTTACTACTCCTTCCATTTGATCCTGCTGTAATATTTACAAATTAAGTTTTGAAATAATTCTATACTGTTCTTTTGGAGCACATTTTTGTATAAGAACAAAAATATCAAGTTTTTGTTTAAAATAATGCTTGATTGAAATGTAAGTAGCTTCTTTTTTGCATACTGTCAGTAAAAAATAAGATATTTACCTTTACAATAAGTATGATATTTACCTATACAATATCTATGATATTAACTATACTATAACTATGATATTTACCTATGCAATGTATATGATATTAACAATACAATATGTATGATATTAACTATATAGTATTTATGATATAAACTATATAGTATCTATGATATTAACTATACAATAACTATGATATTTACCTATACAATAACTATGATATTTACCAATACAGTAACTATGATATATTAACTATACAATAACTATGATATTTACCTATACAATGTCTATGAAGCAGGTCTAGAGCAGCTATGAGGAACTCGTGAGCATCTTGTTGTTCATAACCTGCTAGATGACGAGCACTAGTCCACACCAGATGTAATAACCGGAATGGAATGTATGTAGAGCTTATACCAGAGTAAAACTACAAAAAAATACAATTTGAAACATTCTAATCATTTCTTCAATTTAAACACACTTTATCACAGCTTATAAATATGTCTAGAATTCTTTAGCAAAGCTTTTACTTGCAGCACAAGTTGCGAAAATGTTGATTTTTTAACATTGATTAAGGAATATGTCTGTGGACTTTTTACCCAATATCAGATGTTTATCTTTTTATTTGTTTGATAAACAAAAATGATTGTTATAACAATGACTTTTAAAGCACATATTAAATTGTTAAGCTTTCAAAAATTGAAAATAAACAGCAGTTCAAAGTTTTTTTTATTGTCAATCAATGTATGCAATCAATATGCAGTGCAAAAGGGTTGATTGTATTTCAATACAGGTTTAATAATCAGTTTTAACTGATATAGTACCATAATTGCAAGAAAATTCATTATTAAATCAATAAAATAATAATACTAGTGAACAGTGCTTTTATTGTGTCTGGAACAGGGACCATTTAAGGGAAGCCCCCCACCTTACACACACCCCTGATTTTTTTTTAAAATCAATTTACAACAAGATCTGCCTTCTCCTTTTGCAAAAATAATGTTTTATTTTGCCCCTTCCCATGTCTGTGGAAAAAAACAGGAAATAGCTAAAGATAAAAGAAAACAATACATTTGGCGATGATTTGCATTAAATAACTTTTTATAATGAAATGTTGAAAAATTATGTTCAGCAATGTTTCTAATCTTGTCAATCTTAAATCTAATTTAGTGAATGCTTAAAATTCATGTACTTTAATTTCCAGTAAAACTTAAATTCAATAATAATGCCCACCTCTTGAAAGATCCTGGAGAGTTCACAAACAAGACATTGCTCATTTGCGTCCTTTGCCATCTGACATATATGTTTATCAGCAAGGAAGTATTCACGTAGCACCGGTGTGTGGATTAATGCTTGAACTATTGAGTTCATAAAACACGTATTACCCAAATTTATCAAACCTCGTAAACCTGCGAAATAAATTAATATCTATAAGTAAGAAAGTACATATGAATGAACCATGGTTTATATTATGCTGCAAATTGTTATTCAAATTTTTTCAGTAGCCTTAGACACTCTACAATGATTTTACCAACCTGGGTGGTTCATATAAATATCCCTTACACACATCTAAGTAAACAAAGGCTGATATTAAATGGTAAAAAGTGCAATGAAAGGTTCTATAATCTGTAGAAATTTTGTTGTCTAAGCATAAGTCTTGGAGCTAATTTTGAAAGATATATTGTGTAATAATGCACTTGATTGCCCTATCTGTTTGATAGGGGAATAGTGTGAAGCATGTTAGAATGTTAAATATAACCAGAAATTTACCAAAATATCAGCAGTGAGCAGATATTATTTTTAACCATTTCTGTCATTTTTTAGATGATGATCTTAACGAAAAATCAGATGTTACACTTCAAACTGATGCCAATTTTAAATCTAGAGTCTTTATATTTTATTTCTTTTAATTCTGACCTATTGTTGAGCTTTCTTCTACTCTACGTCTTTTAGAATTTTTCTTTAGTATATCTAGTTCTCTATGACTTGGATGCCATGTCACAAACTGGTTCAATACACCTGAAAATAAATTAATGATGGCTTAAAACTAATGAATAAATGATGGCTTAAAATTAAGCATAGTTGAATAAGTAAATAATTAATTACACTAAAATAGTTTTTTGCAATCCTACTCTAAACTGAACTATAACAGTTTTTTCATGTTCTATGTAAGTTGTAATTCACAAATTTTCAGGTCAGTATAACAACTGTATACTTAAATGCAACTAAAATAAGACAAGAAAATTAAAACAGTTAGTAGGACTATTTATAAGATAAACATAAATTCCCATTTTCTTGCATATCAGACAGGATTATCTACCGTTTACATCAGTGCTAGAAAACCCTGTCTTACATGAACAACAAGTTGCGTGCTTTACATGACGTCATTGCTGCGCGCCTTTTATGAATGAATTGCGTTCTTAGAATGACGTCACTTAACCGTTATGAATGAAGTTGTAAGTTCATATGCTAGTATTAGAAAAAAGTGCATAATGAAAATAACAGTTTTCGTAATTTATGTTCTGAAAATAATTGATATGCAATATGCAAGGAAAAGAATCAAACACAGGCTGTTGGTGCAGACGGGAATATCTAGCTCTCGGGTAACTGTTTAGCAGTAAGTTGGCAGAGCCTTGTTACCGCCGTAAACAGTCACCCTTGAGCTAGATATTCCGGACTGTACCGACAGCCGGTGTAAGATTCATATATGATGTACCTGTTTTTGATGTACTATGCAAAGTACAGATTCAGTAAGTTTTACCGAAATTTTTTTTAAAACAGTTTCTATAGTTTTTAAAACATAATACCCTGTGATGAGCTCCTGTTATTCAAATGTCTGGCTATCTTTTCAAAATCTCTATCATAAACATAGTCTCTGCATGCAAAACAATTAATCATCCCATAAGTCATATCCACAGCTGGAAAAAATCAAATATTTATAAAAGAATAAGCCTTAGTATTGTGTGTAAGTTAAAAAAAATCAAACCATTTATTGATAGGAAAAGAGACTTTAAAGATAAGTTATACTGAACAAAAGAAAATTTCATTCTAGGAAGAACTGAATATGTATAAACAAACAGTGCTAACATGTAATATACAATGTAATTTTTAATGTATAAAATTCAGGTCAAAAATTCTTTTCACAGTTTAAGTTAATCAAGTTCAATAATAACAAAATCATGAACCTCAGTAAAACAGTAACCCAGGCTATTCACTGTTATCAGTTAATATTACATGTCATATAAATGTGTACTGTGTGTTGCATTGTGTACAATGTAGAACATACATGAAAAGCCAGTTTGTAAATATGAAATATTAATCTGTTGAATGGTTAAAGTAAGAGAATTGATGAACGATGAACATTTATGTTAAATTTTTTAAATGCTGTCTCAGTAACTTTAAATAAGTATACATTAATAAATGAAAAATAATAGAAACACGTATATAAATAAAACAAGTATTCCCTGAAAAAATATACCTAGCCAGTGCTTGTTTACATAGGCATGATCCTGTATATGATGGTCATCATAGCAACCAAAATAGACACATGAAAGGCAGGCATGTAAACGTGCCCCATCTTCCCGGCATGTGTGACAGACACCGTGTCGCGCCTGCAATTATAAGAATAATTTGCAATTATGCATTATAATCAAGCAGATAGATAAGTTAAGAAAAGAATCTTGTTGAAAAAGAATGGTTTGAATGAACTCTGATGAATTGATAAACAAAAGACATCTGTGGAAAAACTAATTGGTCTAGCATAAATTCATTACTTTAAATGAAAAAGATTAAATCAAGGTATAAAATTTATTTTAAACACCTGTTTAATAAAGTATTCAATAATTATATACAGACAGGCAGGCGAAATAATGCATGGATTTGAGACTGATTTATGCTTTAAATATTTGAACTGTGAAAATTTTTATTGGAAGGTGTGGCAACCAGGTTGCACCAGAATGAGTAAACATATTCGAACACGAAAGAAGCTTAGGAAAGTTCGACGATATTTTTTTATTTAAATTCTTTCTTTAAATTATAAATTTTCATATGATTCTCTTCCGTTAAATGTGTTTTTATCATTCAGCTGTTTAGCTGTCAGCTGTGTCACAAATATCACAGAATCTTTAGTCACCTTGCGACGTCTTGCATCCGCAGTTTTACAGCTTATGAAGCACGCATGTAGAATTTTGTATGAGTCAGTGCCTTTTTCAGACTTTAAGGCTTGTAAATGAGGACAACCACTTAAGGTCATTGCTTTCTTATTTGCCTGAAACGATTTTGTTTTCCATGTCTAAATGTGCCTTGTTTGAACATTTCTTTTTGTTGACTATGCGCATCGTATCACTGCGCAGGATTTACACTTCCGGCTACTTTCAGTTTGATAAGATTACAAACAAGTGAAATTTACAAATTCAGTGTTTTGAAAAATATCGAGGCATGATAGCGAATTCGACTGTTGAATAAAAGAAGACTGACTGTTTGATTACAGATCTGAATCAACCTGACATTGGCAAACTAACTACTTTTTATGTAATTGTTGATTATTCATTGCACATGATGATAATGTTTCTGCTGTGTATTAATAAATTTAAGTTTTTTTGTGTCTCAATATATTTGCTGCAGTTGCCAGCATCCTGTAGATTTTGTTTAATCTTTTGAATAACTTAATTTCATTAGTTCAGTAGAATTTTTAATCTGCTACAATTTTTATTTGCTTGTTCAAGACAATTATTTTGTATTTATTATTACATGTATTATACATATATACATGTACAATGTACCAGTTAAATTAGGCCTACATGTATTTAAGATGTCTAGCTTTAAATGTTTTTACTTTTCAGATCTGTTACATGTTAGTTTATATGTTTTATGTCTCTGTTATTGTCGGTAAATGGCCTATTAGCAAATGTTTCTTGTGTCATGTGATGAAACATGACCAGAGTAGAGGTTAAAATCCATGATCCCTGGGTTGAGAGGCTAATACCTAAACCACTAGACCACTGCTCCCCATAACTGTGATATTTATTTGTTGAGTATTACAAGTAACTCATTGCTCAATATATATATTTATAATTCTCCACAAGTGACTGACTACTAAATCCCACATAATATTTTTATCAGCGATGTGAGACATTAAATAACAAATATTGGACTTGATGTATGAGATCATTTGTCACAGAGAAAATTTGACTTGCTCAACATGCTCAAGGTTGGCATGTAATGTGGTCATTTCATCATCTTATTTCCTTCTTATTTTTTTATCAATTTTTCGCGAGATTTTTGCTGGTGGTTCTGAAAGTCAAGGTTATAATTATGGGTGTTGAGAGATGGTTAGGGTTACAAATTATTGTACAATAAGGAACATAAAATTATAGTTAAGTTGTAAGATAATTATGTATAGTTTTGTGAGTTAGATTATTTCTAGTGTGTGCAATTTTTGTTTCAGGTTGAAGTTGTGCCATTATAAGAGGTATGACATTTGATTCACTGCTGGTAGGTGCTGGAGGAACAGCAAGCTTATTATATCTAATATACTGGCTGCTGAACAACAGGAAAAAGACTGATGTAACAGGAAAGGTTGTGCTCATTACAGGTGCCGGTTCAGGGTTAGGAAAAGGTAAGTCAAGCTTATAAATATGAAGTGTCACATGGTGAGAAAAAAATGTGCAGCCTGACCAGGACTCCTACTGGCTGCATACACTTGATGCATACACTTTTTCTATTGAATTTAAGTGAACTGATCATTTTGTGACAGATGGAAGCAGTATGCATATTTTGAAAATGTATCTGAAGGTGTAACTCTGTTATATAAATTGTGTTTATATTTTGATTCAAAATTGTTTTCAATATTTTTTTTTTTTGCTTAATAATAAATTGTATATAAGATTAATGAAAATTGTAGCAATTAACTTGAAGAAATATTTGCTTGATTTAAGTAAATATCTGGAGAGAGAAAAAAATCCCTCGGAATGATAAAATAAAGATTAGGTGAAAATAGATGAAAAATGTGAATGTTAATAAATGTACATGTTTGTTGTTTTTTCAGCTTGTGCTGAAGTATTTTTTAAGCATGGCTGTAAGGTGATACTTGCAGGGAGAAATGTACAACAATTACAGGAGGTTAAGTCTAGTCTTGCTGATCAACTTCCTAAGGTAACACTTAAATGTCCTTACTTAATTAACAAACATGTACATGTGTATCTGAGTTACAATAGCTAAAACAGTTAAACATCTTGTGAAATATCAGACACCAAAATGGCCTAAGAGTTAAAAAATAACAATGGGTTATCCAAAAGTTTTGTCAATGTCACAGTGCTTTTTTAGGAACAGTGCAGCAACTAACCACAGTCAACATTTTATGTCAGGCAGCATGCCTTCAGAGGAGCAAGTAAATTGTCCAAATTTCAACCATTAGAAACATGTGTTAAAAGTTAAATGCATGTATATTCACAATCCACATTTATGTGGAAAATGTTGCTGAATTTACTTCAGTTATCACCATATACCTACCCTGTTAAAATAGGAGTAATAGCTATTTTTGCATACTTTGACATATTTAGTTATTTAAGTGGATTGCAAGTGCCTTATTCTACATGTAGGTTAATTGATTTATTTGTCCATTTATCAATAATGTACAATATCATACATTAGATTTTAAGTTTTCATAAAATATAGCTTGAATCTAGAGCTGTTGAGATGATGGTAGGTAATGTAAGAATATTATGTACCCATAAAGCTACATATTTACTGTATGTATTGTTTTGTTTTTAAGCACAAAAGTCATTTGGCAGTATTACAAGTTGATCTAGCAGATGTCTCTAGTCTAGAAAAGAAAGGTGATGAAGCTGTAGATATATTTGGCCATGTTGACATATTAATCAACAACGCTGGTATAAGTTATAGAGGAAGTATACAAGATACAGATATTGATGTACATATGAAAGTCATGACAGTTAATTATTTTGGACAGATAGCACTTACTAAAGGTTTGGATCTTTTTAGCACTCGTGGATAAAAGTTTTAGGATAACAACTGAATTCAGAACTTTTTAAAGCCCTTTTTAGCTTGTGTGTTTCGAAGTAAAAAATTGAGCTTTTATGATTGCTGCAGCGTTGTCATTGTTGTTGTTGTCATCTTGGTGTTAAAGCCGTAAAGTAGCCTATTATTCAGACATTTTAAGTTTTCAACATGAAACTTTGCATACTTGATTATCATGACAGTGCAGTTGTCAGATAAGGGGCATAAATCTGAAAACAATATATTTTTGGAATTTTAACTTAGAAATTTTTAACAGACGAGCATTAATATCACGTAGGATGCTCTTGTTATGAGATGGGGCATATAGATTTGCCTTTGTTTGTCACACTCTTCTGCTGTCACATGATGTCTACTCGTTGATCTTCATTTTTGATACATGTAACTTTACAATGTATTAATACTTGAGTGATACTAAAAAAGGTGTTGGAGCACCACACTAAATACCAATTATTCCGGCATATACCAGACAAGGTGCTTGAATGATTAAATGCTAAGACTTTAAGACTTCTAATTCATCTTGTCACACAGATTTATTTACAGTCATGAATGAAAAATGTAAGAATCAGCGAAAAAAGCGATATTTGTCTACTTTACCTGCTTTATAGTCATGATTTCTTCAACATTCTAGAGGTACTGCTCCAAAACTATAGTGAGTTAAATCCTTAATACTTTGCATTCAGTTTGGTCAAGGTCATCTAGGCTAAATAAGATTGTTCTAATTTACCTTTTAGAGCTTTCATTTTTTGCTCAATTTTTTTTTTTTTTTTGAAAAAAAAAGTAGAGGTATTGCTATATTCGCGGCGGCCTTGCCGTTGCCATTCCCGTCCGCAAACTTGTACCTGGATCATAACTTTTTTATTTCTTGGTGTATTGTCTTCATACTTGGCCACAACAACCCTTGGGACAAGACCTTTCAGTAGACCACACTAACCTTGACCTTCATCCATAAATGACCTTGACCTTCAAGGTTAAAAGTCCAAATTTTGCTTGTTCATGCTGTTATTGGCTGTAACTTTGTTATTTTTGAATGGATTGTCTTCAAACTTGAACATAATAATCTTCAAGGATATCCCTTAAAAATAACCAGACAGACCTTGACCTTCACTCATAAATGACCTTGACTTTGAAGGTCAAATTATTGAAATTTTCATTTTTTTGGCTATTATTGGCTGTAACTTTGTTATTTTTGAATGGATTGTCTTCAAACTTGAACATAATAATCTTCAAGGATAACCCTTAAAAATAACCAGACAGACCTTGACCTTCACTCATTAATGACCTTGACTTTGAAGTTCAAATTATTGAAATTTTCATTGTTTTGGCTGTAACTGGCTGTAACTTTGCTATTATTGAAGGGATCAACTTCATATTATAACAGAACATACTTAAGGACAAGACCTTGTTGTTTATCAAACACTTGGGCTCTTTAATGACCTTGACCTTGAAGGTTAAATTACTGAATTTTCTCAGATTTGATGTCCATATATATTTATTGGTATGTGTGTGTGTCTGTATATATATATATATATCATCATCATCATCATCAACAACAACAACAACATCACGTGACACTACCACGTGACACCACATGACTCCATCATATGACACCACCACGTGATTTCAACACGTGACTCCACCACGTGACACCAACACGTGACTTCACCACGTGACACCACCACGTGACATCCAGCACGTGACTCCACCATGTGACTCTACCACGTGACACTACCACTTGACTCCACCACGTGACACCACCACCACGTGACTCCAACACGTGACACCACCACCACGTGACACCACCACCACGTGACTCCTCCATGTGACACTACCACGTGACTCCACCACATGACTCCACCACGTGACACCACCACCACGTGACTCTACCACGTGACACCACCACGTGACTCCACCATGTGACTCTACCACATGACTCTACCATGTGACTCAACCACGTGACTTTACCACATGACTCTACCACATGACTCCACCAAGTGACTTCACCACATGACTCCACCATGTGACTCCACCAAGTGACTCTACCACGTGCCTCTACCACGTGACTCCACCACGTGACTCCACAACGTGTCTCCATCACGTGACTCCATCACGTGACTCCACCACCTGACTTCACCACGTGACTCCACCATGTGACTCCACCACATGACTCCAGCACGTGACTCCACCATGTGACTTCACCACGTGACTCCACCACGTGCCTCTACAACGTTCCTCTACCACGTGACTCTACCACGTGACTCCACCACGTGACTCCACCACGTGACTCCACCAAGTGACTCCACCACGTGACTCTACCACGTGACTCTATGTGACTCCACCACGTGACTCCACCATGTGACTCTACCACATGACTCTACCACACCACGTGCCTCTACAACGTTTCCTCTACCACGTGACTCTACCACGTGACTCCACCAAGTGACTCTACCACGTGCCTCTACCACGTGACTCTACCACGTGACTCCACCACGTGACTCCACAACGTGTCTCCATCACGTGACTCCATCACGTGACTCCACCACCTGACTTCACCACGTGACTCCATCATGTGACTCCACCACATGACTCCAGCACGTGACTCCAGCACGTGACTTCACCACGTGACTCCACCACGTGCCTCTACAACATTCCTCTACCACGTGACTCTACCACGTGACTCCACCACGTGACTCCACCACGTGACTCTACCACTTGACTCTACCATGTGACTCTACGTGACTCCACCACGTGACTCCACCATGTGACTCTACCACGTGACTCTACCACGTGCCTCTACCACACCACGTGCCTCTACAACGTTCCTCTACCACGTGACTCC
The DNA here is from genome assembly GCF_026571515.1 of Ruditapes philippinarum. Classification (NCBI taxonomy): domain Eukaryota; kingdom Metazoa; phylum Mollusca; class Bivalvia; order Venerida; family Veneridae; genus Ruditapes; species Ruditapes philippinarum. The sequence continues at coordinate 68,487 of NW_026853488.1, forward strand.
ACCACCTGACTCCACCACGTGACTCTACCACGTGATTCTACCACGTTCCTCTACCACGTGACACCACCAGGTGACTCCACAACGTGACTCCACCACCTGATTTCACCACGTGACTCCACCACATGACTTTACCACGTTACTCCATGAAGTGATTCCACCACGTGACTCTACCACATGCCTCTACCACGTGACACCACCATGTGACTTCACCACATGACTTCACCATGTGACTTCACCACATGACTTCACCACGTGACTCTACCACATGACTTCACCACGTGACTATACCACGTGACTACCACGTGACTCCACCACATGACTTCACCACGTGACTCTACCATGTGACTCTACCACGTGACTCAACCACGAGACTCTACGACGTGACATCATGTGTCAACCACGTGACTCCACCACGTGTATCTATTTATAGAATTTTCTATTTATAGAATTGCGTGTTTCTATTAATAGAATTCCGTGTTTCTATTTATAGAATTTTCTATTTATAGAATTGCGTGTTTCTATTTAAAATATATAGACAAAACTAATGTGACAAGACAGACCGATTTATTTTATAAAAAGGAAACGTTAAGATTTTGTTCAAACATTTCTTTGTTTGCTTTTAGAGAAAGTAAAAAGTCGAGCGTTGCCCCCGCCCGACGGTGGCTCTTGTTTGACTTTTATATAGTCAGTATGTACAGTCAGGGGCGCCAAAATCTATTGTCCATATTGCCCAGGTTGTCCCGACAAGTGGCAATTTTCAAGAATATACTGTATAGATATCAAATGAGTTTAAGTTAAGAAATGCTTCAGATAAAGATGAACAAGTAACTTGAAAAAAGATTTTGCTGGCTCTGTCTATTCATAGACCACAGAAATATTTTAGTTGACCAGTATTTTTATGCCCCCGCCATGTAATGGCCGGGGCATATAGTGTTATCCTGTTCCGTCATTCCATCCTTCCGTCATTCTGTCATTCCGTCATCATCAGTTTCGGTTCATTATCTTAGTAACGGTTGCACACATTCCACTCAAATTTGACATATGGATATGTCATAAGAAAAGACAGGTCAAGTTCGAATTTGGTCATGGTTCGATGATTTTTGGCAGAGTTATGCCCCTTTTACTTTGAAAATAATATGAAATTTCAGTTTCCGTTCATTATCTCCCCAATGGTACAACTTATTCAACTCAAACTTGACATATGGATATGTCATGAGAAAATACAGGTCAAGTTCGAATTTGGTCATGGTTCGATGATTTTTGGCAGAGTTATGCCCCTTTTACTTTGAAAATTATATGAAATTTTCAGTTTCCATTCATAATCTCCCCAACGGTACAACACATTCAACTCAAACTTGACATATGGATTTGTCATGAGAAAATACAGGTCAAGTTCGAATTTGGTCATGGTTTGATGATTTTTGGCAGAGTTATGCCCCTTTAATGTAATGGCCGGGGCATATAGTGTTACCCTGTTCTGTCCTTTCGTCCTTCCGTCATTCTGTCATTCCCTCATCATCAGTTTCGGTTCATTATCTTAGTAACGGTTGCACACATTCCACTCAAATTTGACATATGGATATGTCATAAGAAAAGACAGGTCAAGTTCGAATTTGGTCATGGTTTGATGATTTTTGGCAGAGTTATGCCCCTTTTACTTTGAAAATAATATGAAATTTTCAGTTTCCGTTCATTATCTCCCCAACGGTACAACACATTCAACTCAAACTTGACATATGGATTTGTCATGAGAAAATACAGGTCAAGTTCGAATTTGGTCATGGTTCGATGATTTTTGGCAGAGTTATGCCCCTTTTACTTTGAAAATTATATGAAATTTTCAGTTTCCGTTCATTATCTCCCCAACGGTACAACACATTCAACTCAAACTTGACATATGGATTTGTCATGAGAAAATACAGGTCAAGTTCGAATTTGGTCATGGTTTGATGATTTTTGGCAGAGTTATGCCCCTTTAATGTAATGGCCGGGGCATATAGTGTTACCCTGTTCTGTCCTTTCGTCCTTCCGTCATTCTGTCATTCCCTCATCATCAGTTTCGGTTCATTATCTTAGTAACGGTTGCACACATTCCACTCAAATTTGACATATGGATATGTCATAAGAAAAGACAGGTCAAGTTCGAATTTGGTCATGGTTTGATGATTTTTGGCAGAGTTATGCCCCTTTTACTTTGAAAATTATATGAAATTTTCAGTTTCCGTTCATTATCTCCCCAACAGTACAACACATTCAACTCAAACTTGACATATGGATTTGTCATGAGAAAATACAGGTCAAGTTCGAATTTGGTCATGGTTCGATGATTTTTGGCAGAGTTATGCCCCTTTTACTTTGAAAATTATATGAAATTTTCAGTTTCCGTTCATTATCTCCCCAACGGTACAACACATTCAACTCAAACTTGACATATGGATTTGTCATGAGAAAATACAGGTCAAGTTTGAATTTGGTCATGGTTTGATGATTTTTGGCAGAGTTATGCCCCTTTAATGTAATGGCCGGGGCATATAGTGTTACCCTGTTCCGTCCTTTCGTCATTCCGTCCTTCCGTCATTCTGTCATTCCGTCATCATCAGTTTCGGTTCATTATCCTAGTAACGGTTGCACACATTGAACTCAAATTTGACATATGGATATGTCATGAGAAAATACAGGTCATGTTCGAATTTGGTCATGGTTTGATGATTTTTGGCAGAGTTATGCCCCTTTTACTTTGAAAATAATATGAAATTTTCAGTTTCCGTTCATTATCTCCCCAACGGTATAACACATTCAACTCAAACTTGACATATGGATATGTCATGAGAAAATACAGGTCAAGTTCGAATTTGGTCATGGTTCGATGATTTTTGGCAGAGTTATGCCCCTTTTACTTTGAAAATAATATGAAATTTTCAGTTTCTGTTCATTATCTCCCCAATGGTACAACACATTCAACTCAAACTTGACATATGGATATGTCAAAGGAATGCGCAGGTCAAGTTCAAATTTGGTCATGGTTCAATGATTTTTGGCAGAGTTATGCCCCTTTCACTTTGAAAATAATATGAAATTTTCAGTTTCTGTTTATTATCTCCCCAACGGTACAACACATTCAACTCAAATTTGACATATGGATATGTTTTTGGAATGCCCAGGCCAAGTTCGAATTTGGTCATGGTTCAATGATTTTTGGCAGAGTAATGCCCCTTTCACTTTGAAAATAATATGAAATTTACAGTTTCTGTTCATTATCTACCCAACAGTGTTACATATTCAACTCAAATTTGACATATGGATATGTCAAAGGAATGGGCAGGTCAAGTTGGAATTTGGTCATGGTTCGATGATTTTTTGGCAGAGTTATGTCCCTTTCACTTTGAAAATAATATAGATACATCTTAGGAATAAGCAGTTAAAGTTTGAATTTGGTCGTGGTTCAATGATTTTGGACAAACTTATCTTTCCTGAATGTTGGTAAAATTTTGAACTTTCAGTTTCAGCACTGAAATGAATGTAGTCATTATTTTGGCTACAAATATGCAATATGTTATTTTCAAAAGGTTAAGAATGAATTATTTCAGTGCCTTGAACATTGTATGAAAATGGTTTGTGTTAACATTGAAAAGTTTTAAGGGCTTTGAACTTAAAATGAAAAAAATAATTTGTGCAAACAAATTTGGAACTAAATATTATAGCATCTGAAATTTTGGCTGCATGCGGGGGCATCCGTGGCATGATGACACATTTCTAGTTTGTTTCAGCTATACTACCTCATATGCAGCAGTCAAGGTCAGGGCATATTGTGGCAGTGAGTAGTGTACAAGGGAGAATATCACAGGCATATAGATCTGCGTGTATGTATGATTTTTTTTATAAATTTTTGAGGCAGCTAAATTCTTACATACCAGTTGTATTTACAGTTTGTTTCTTCTCTAAATGCTGAATATTGTTGGAAAAGAGAGGTTTTGGGTAGTTGCATCAGCAACCCTTTACTTTTTTGGGATCATTTTGGAACTGTATATACCATCAACACCAGTGAAATTAGTTACATGTAATACAAAATCTATGCTAGTTTGATTGTGTTGGAAGCATAATTATGTAGAAACTCTAATTCTGTTCCTGGTACCAACAAGAACTGGACAATGCTCAAACTCTGCTTATCGCAAACTTATTTGGGACAGTCCAAATTTGTTCCTTATATCTCTAGTTTTATAGGGAACTAAGCCATTTGCAAAAGACTATTGACATCATTCATGTACATTTATAAAAATTATATACACATGAATGGTAGCATTTAGTAACAGGGGTTTTATTGGAGAAGGACAGTAAGAGCTTTTCAACGAATGAAATCAATGCAAATTTATTTTAATGCATGGTGTTTTTTTGAAAAGTCATTTGTTGCCATGAGTGCCAATATATTAATGTATAAAATTTGTATTATATTAGATGCTGTATCCAAGCATGCTATTCAGGCATATTTTGACTGTTTACGAGCAGAGATGTCATCAAGTGGTATACATGTATGTGTAGTTAGTCCAGGCTATATACAGACCAATCTTTCCAGGAACGCTGTCTGTGCTGATGGGTCAAATTATGGAGGTAATTTCTTTATCTAGATAAAACAACACCTTAAATGGAAGTTTCTTAAATAAGTGATTGCTTGTAACTTGTGTAGATACTGCACGTTTTTTAAGGTGGTTTGTATTGGAAGATTGTGATGTTTATATAAACTATATACAAGACTGAAGTCAATTTATGAAGTTATTTCAGATTTTTTCTCTTATAAAAGAAGTTTGCTCTATTATACATGTAAATTCATTATTTGCTTAGTGGCTCAGGTTATATATACAAATAACTGTTTGTATAGGACCATATAACCTGTCAGAAATCTTTAGAACTAATAATATGAAATCATAGAAAGTCGAAACGTTTATAACTAATTATAAAATTTCATCTTTGATTTCTGTTTTGTTAAAATTTGCTTAATTTCCAGAGATATAAATTTCTTAAGTTAATGTTATGAGTTTTATTGTTTACACCTCTTTTATCCCCTGTATTTGTAGCTTTAGCATAACTATACAAAGAATAGAGAGAGCTACAATGTATTTCATTAAAATATTTTATAATGTTTAATTAAATTTGTGTACAATTTTAGTTTTAGACAAGACAACAGCAGAAGGTTTACCACCAGAGAAAGTGGCATCTCTTATACTGAAGGCAGTGGAGTCACATCAGCCAGAAATTATTCCAGCTAAATTTATCTACAGACTGGTTATTATTCTTAGAGCCTTGTTTCCTAGACTGGTTTTCTGGATTTTGGCCAAAAGAGCTAAGAAACAAAGGAAAGACTATATAAAAAGTACATAAAAGATGGAATTTAATATGTAATGAATACCTTTAGATAGGATTTTATTTTAATTAGTTTCATACATTTTTTACGTATTTTCTGAAAGGGAAATACTGTTCAAATACATGTTTTTAGGATCCATCATTTATTAGCAGTGTTGTTACACATGTTATAGAAAATGAGAAACCAAAGATTTTTTTAATGTAGTTATCATAGTATCTATTGCTGGCAATAAAGTGGCCTTCATCTTTTCTAAGGTTTAATATGTTATTTTTTAGATAAAGCATTTCATATCATTGTCAAATCAAAAGAATTAAGTAGGAAATTGAAAATGGCTGTCGATGAAATACATAAACAATAAGGAAACCCCTCGATACCTCTAACTTACTGAGCTGCTCTCTACATGTAAATTAGTAAAGCAGACTATTCATTTCCCAAGCTTCTATTTTTAGAAAATGAACATTACTGTCTTGCTAAAAATAGCTCTCAGGACACGGTTTTGAAGAAGGCTTAACAGATATATAATATAATTTCCCAATTTTTTGATAGGAATTAATAATAATTAATCTGTATTAATTTGTTTAAGAAATATTAATTTTATACTGAAAAAAGAAATATTTAGGATATTTTAATTCTTTGCAATTCATGTTTTAAAATAAAATGACCAAAGATTTTACTTAAGACTTAAAATATGTTAATTATTGGCAATATGAAGCATGCTCAATAATATGTTTAGCCAGTACCGCGATGTTAGGGATTTTAGGAGAATAAATTTTCATCTTGTAGAGTATACATGTGCTTATGTTATATCACTATTTTGTGAAGTCTCCTTGATTATTATAACTTGATCCAACAACCGTACACACCAGGCTAATATTACTTTAATGTGATATACATGTACTGTTCATACATATGCATGTGACACCATATTTTTTTTTAGAAGAGAAGAAAAAGCAAAGCAAATAGGTTAATTCCAATTCTGAAACGATTTGCAATCTATTACATTTATATTGTGATTGTTAAGCTAATAAAACATGTAAAACCTATATCGATTGACAAAGTTTCTTGTGTTTTATTTACTGTCCCAGCATCAGTGTCCTGGAATAGTCGATATTAACTAATAACTAAATTTAATTACAATTTTTTCTTTCTTTTTTAAGGTGAGAGTCACATTTCAAGGAGAATTGCTAATACTATGTAAACATTAACCAGGTACTTTAAGTATAAATCGACTAGAAATTAAGATCAAATTATTAAAGGAACTCCACTTAGGTCAAAAGTCTAAAAACATTGATCATTACTTAGACACTCAAAACAGAAAAAAGAAGCAAAATATGTTTAAGAAATATACTCGGAATTAAAAGGAAAACTGTATTGTTGTGCTATTCTTAGCCTGATTTGAGTTAAAAGCTTGTTAATGTTGTTACAACATGAGTATTCAGTTTGTGTCATTTTTTTGTGCCCCCACTATAGCGGGGGGCATTTAGGTTTACCCTTGTCCGTCCGTTCTCTTTTTGTGTCGCATGTGGCTCAAAGAGTAATTGACCTAGTCATGAAACCTTACAGGAATGTTGATCAGCATGTGAAGTTGTGCACCTGGGTATTTTCATGTGGATATATTTAGTATTTTAGAGTTATTGCCCTTGACTTAGTAAAAATTTGCAATTTTCAACTTGTGTCGCACGTAACTCAAAAAGTATTTGACCTAGAGTCATGAAACCTTACAGGAATGTTGATCAGCATGTGAAGTTGTGCACCTGGGTATTTTCATGTGGATATATTTAGTATTTTTAGAGTTATTGCCCTTGACTTAGTAAAAATTTGCAATTTTCAACTTGTGTCGCACGTAACTCAAAAAATATTTGACCTAGAGTCATGAAACCTTACAGGAATGTTGATCAGCATGTGTAGTTGTGCACCTTGGTATTTTTGTGTGGATATTTTTAGTATTTTTAGAGTTATTGCCCTTGAATTAGTAAAAATTTCCAATTTTCAACTTGTGTCGCACGTAACTTAAAAGGTATTTGACCTAGAGTCATGAAACCTTACAGGAATGTTGTTCAGCATGTGTAGTTGTGCACCTGGATATTTTTAGTATTGTTAGAGTTATTGCCCTTGATTGAGTAAAAATTTCCAATTTTCAACTTTGTCACACGTAACATAAAAGGTATTTGACCTAGGGTCATGAAATCTTACAGGAATTTTGCTCAGCATGTGTAGTTGTGCACCTGGGTATTTTCGTGTAGATATTTTTAGTATTTTTAAAGTTATTGCCCTTGACTTAGTAAAATTTTCAACTTGTGTGGCATGGTACTAAAAATTATTTGACCTAGAGTCATGAAACCTTACTGGAATGTTGATCAGCATGTGTAGTTGTGCACCTGGGTATTTTCATGTGAATATTTTTAGAGTTATTGCCCTTGACTTAGTAAAAATTTCCAATTTTCAACTTGTGTCGCACTTAACCCAAAAAATATTTGACCTAGTCGTGAAACTTTACAGGAATGTCGATCAGCATGTGTAGTTGTGCACCTGGGTATTTTCATGTGGATATTTTTAGAGTTATTGCCCTTGACTTAGTAAAAATTTCCAATTTTCAACTTGTGTAGCACGCTTCTAAAAAAGTATCTGACCTAGAGTCATGAAACCTTACAGGAATGTTGCTCAGCATGTGTAGTTGTGCACCTTGGTATTTTTGTGTGGATATATATAGTATTTTTAGAGTTATTGCCCTTGAATTAGTGACAATTTCCAATTTTCAACTTGTGTCACACGTAACTTAAAAGGTATTTGACCTAGAGTCATGAAATCTTACAGGAATGTTGCTCAGCATGTGTAGTTGTGCACCATGGTATTTTTGTGTTGATATACATAGCATTTTGAGAGTTATTGCCCTTGATTTAGTAAAAATTTCCAATTTTAAACTTGTCGCACGCTACTCAAAAAGTATTTGACCTAGAGTCATGAAATCTTACAGGAATGTTGCTCAGTATGTGAAGTTGTGCACCTGGGTATTTTCGTGTGGATATTTTTAGTATTTTTAAAGTAATTTCCCTTGACTTAGTAAAATTTCCAATTTTCAACTCGTGTCGCACGTAACTAAAAAGTATTTGACCTAGAGTCATGAAACCTTACAGGAATGTTGATCAGCATGTGAAGTTGTGCACCTTGGTATTTTCATGTGAATATTTTTAGAGTTATTGCCCTTGACTTAGTAAAAATTGCAATTTTCAACTTGTGTCGCACGTAACCCAAAAAGGTATTTGACCTAGAGTCATGAAACCTTACAGGAATGTCGATCAGCATGTGTAGTTGTGCACCTGGGTATTTTTGTGTAGATATTTTTAGTATTTCTAGAGTTATTGCCCTTGACTTAGTAAAAAGTTCCAATTTTCAACTTGTATCGCACGCTACTAAAAAAGTATTTGACCTTTAGTCATGAAACCTTACAGGAATGTTGCTCAGCATGTGTAGTTGTGCACCTTGGTATTTTTGTGTGGATATATATAGTATTTTTAGAGTTATTGCCCTTGAATTAGTGAAAATTTGCAATTTTCAACTTGTGTCACACGTAACTTAAAAGGTATTTGACCTAGAGTCATGAAATCTTTCAGCAATGTTGCTCAGCATGTGTAGTTGTGCACCTGGGTATTTTCGTGTGGATATTTTTAGCATTTTTAAAGTAATTGCCCTTGACTTAGTAAAATTTCCAATTTTCAACTCGTGTCACACGTAACTAAAAAGTATTTGACCTAGAGTCATGAAACCTTACAGGAATGTTGATCAGCATGTGTAGTTGTGCAGCTGGGTATTTTTGTGCGGATATTTTTAGAGTTATTGCCCTTGACTTAGTAAAACTTTGCAATTTTCAACTTGTGTCGCACGTAACCCAAAAAATATTTGATCTAGTCATGAAACCTTACAGGAATGTTGCTCAGCCTGTGTAGTTGTGCACCTGGGTATTTTTATGTGGATATATAGTATTTTTAGAGTTATTGCCCTTGACTTAGTAAAAATTTCCAATTTTCAACTTTTGTCGCACGCTACTAAAAAAGTATTTGACCTAGAGTCATGAAACCTTACAGGAATGTTGCTCAGCATGTGTAGTTGTGCACCTTGGTATTTTTGTGTGGATATTTTTAGAGTTATTGCCCTTGACTTAGTAAAAATTTACAATATTTAACTTGTGTTGCACATAACTCAAAAAGTTTATGACCTGTAGGCCAGAAAGTTACAAGGATGTTGGTCAGCATGTGTACTTATGCACCTTTGAGTTTTCTTGTGGATTTATTCAGTATTTGTAGTATTTATCCTTTACTTAATAAAAGATTTTTAGTTTTCTACTTGTAGAAACATGTAGCCAAAAAAAAAAATTTGACCTAGAGACATAAATAAGATTGACAAATCGGTGGAGTGTGGGGGCACCCATTTCCTATGGACACATTTCTAGAATGCTAGAATCCTGCAAGGGACTTGTGAAAGCTATCCAGCTAGCTTATGATTCGTCAGTGGTTCTGCTCAGGTGCCTGTTCATGCCTGAAATAATGCTTAGAGGGGCACCTGATCTTCCTCCATCAGTAAAGCTGGGAAGTTGCCCATATGACCTTTACAGTGTTGTTGTGTCCTAAATTTGATGCTTTACAACCTGATGTTATCAGTTACTGATAACTTAAGAATTATCAATCAGATGGTAATGTTTTTGACTTAAAATAATTATCACAATCTTATAGACTGAAAATACTGTCAACCTGCAGCAAACACAATTTGACCTTGTCCACTGTGTAGCCCCATATGACAACAGAACTCCACTTTGATGTGTCACCTTGTGAACAGTATATTAACACCACTCTTACAATGTACATGTACCTTGAACTTTAGTGGCATTTTATTTAAACTGATTGTAACAGTGTTACATCAGAATTGCTTTATTGTGTAGGAGATTTGGCACAGACAAAAAAAGTATAATAATTAACAAAGGGTAATAACTCTTAAATCATTAAGTCCAGAGTATCCGTTTTTGTGCACTGCTCTTCTTCTCAATGAGAGCTATCATCCTATGAAGTTTCAAGTTCACAGCTTTTATAGTTTAGGTGAAATGGCCTGGACAAAAATAAAGTATGTAAAACAAAGGGCAAGTACTCAAAAATTAAGAAGTGCAGAGACCCAGTTCTTGTGCTCTGCACTGCTATCGTCCTATTAAGTTTCAAGTCCATAGCTTTTAAAGTTTAGGAGAAATGGCCCGAACAAAAATAAAGTATGAAAATTAACAAAGGACAATACAAAATGTAACTCCAAAAATAAGACGGGCAGAATACCGGTTTTTGTGCACTGCACTTCTTAATGAGATCTATCATCCTATGAAGTTTCAAGTCCATAGCTTAAAAGTTTAGGAGAAATGGCCCGGACAAAAATAAAGTATGAAAATTAACAAAGGACAATAACTCCAAAAATAAGATGGGCAGAATACCAGTTTTTGTGCACTGCACTTCTTAATGAGATCTGTCATCCTATGAAGTTTCAAGTCCATAGCTTAAAAGTTTAGGAGAAATGGCCTGGACAAAAATAAAGTTTGAAAATTAACAAAGGATAATAACTCAAAAATTAAGAAGCGCAGAGTAACAATTCTTGTGTACTGCACTTCCGGTCACTGAAAGAGACATGCATACCTAGTTTGGAGTTAATCTGACTTCTAGTGACTGAGTTATGCTCCGGACAAGCCTTAGGGGACGCGGCACCCGACAACGATGCCCCCCAACAAAAGCAACCCCTATATGTCGCCTTTTTCAAGACGACACAATAAGTCTGTGTCAAAGCATGCCAACGCTATCTGATGTAATGCTATTTAAATGACAGCTTAATGGTGTATGATTGTTAATTCAGCTTAATGGGATTTAGACAAGTGAAAAGATATCCAGATATTTTTTAGAAACTCATTGGTGCCATTGTGCTTAAAACAGCTGAGGAAATCCTGGATAACCTATGGTGCGAGGCATTTTTAGATAAAAATAAGCCAACATTTAAGATGCAAAGGCCAAAACAATACACCTATGCAATAAGAAATATGATAAAGAAAACAAAAATTTAAGTCGATCAATATAATATTGTACAGCCATAAAAACCATATCATATAAACTTCATATTTTCCACTTTGAACAAATATAATGCAACACACTTATCCAGCTTGAATCAAAAGGGTTTAGCCTTTGTCACCAGTACAGAGCCATTACAGTCTGTACATGATTATTCCTGCAGGCAGGTCAGACTCTTACTGTAATCTTTTGGATGACTTATTTCATTTTTTTTATTTAATAACCCAAAATTGAAAATGAACAATTCCAAAAATAGAAACTGGACAAATTTTCCATGTCTCAAAGCAGATCCCTGGCCTTTTTGACACTTTTAAGACCAAATATATTACAATAATATCTCCTTCAAAATATACAATATAAAACACAAAATACAATTTTGGTTTCATCTTTAATTTACAAATCCTCAATTAAAATAATCTGAATTTGTTAAACTTAACTCAATTTTCAAAGGAACATGCTACATGCCCGTCATTAATATTTACATACACTTACAGAATTTACATGCTTGATAACAGTTTCACATTTACAATTTATTCAAATATTAAACACAATTATGATTGCATCCAAATTCAAATTCAAACATTTACACCATGATAATTATGACTTTAACCCTTGTCCTGCTAGAACCGAATTGGTTAGTCTTTGCTACCAATACAAAGCCAGGCCAAGAACCACTGATAGCTAACAAACTTTTAATTTAAATTTTCATCTTGATATCCCAAATCTTGACAAAGAACCATTCCAAAATGAATACTGGAATAGCCTTTCAAAGGCACATTTTGCCTAAAAAGTCCATATTTTTTTAATTTCTTAGAGGTGTTAAACATTTGCTCACAGCAGAGTAGGGCCTGAAGGTGATAATCGGCCAACAAAATGAATAATGGCCCTGCGGGCACCAGTTGCCAACAGAGTAAAAGTAGCGAAAAAAGGTTCCTGTATAAGGCAAACGAGTACTGATTTTCAGAAATGTACCAAGATACCAAAAACTAAAAGTTTTGAGAAATAAAATAAAATTAAAAGCATAATGGGCCTTTAAACAAATACAGCAGATCAAGGGTTACATGCAGATGCTTATAAGACATATTAAGAACATTACATGAAATAGTTCATTGTAAATAAAGAAATAAACTTATTGAACAGTGCAGACTGACAGGTATTTAACTTGTCAACAGATTGAGATTTTCTTACACAGTTAATGCCCTTGATTATCGTGAACATCTAATATTATCTGGACATGATAAAATCATGGCAGTTTCATAATGCTTCATTATTCATAATATGGAAATATGAATTAGTGTCTAAAAACTATAAACACATTCATACAACTATTTTGACTCTGCATCTTGAGTGCCATTACAAAGACATGATCAAATAAAGAGTGTGTCGCAATCAGATTTAGTCTAATGAATGGCACCATTTCTTTTTTAATATACCAATGTACAGTTTCTGATTGATCATTCATTCTTCACATGATGTCTTTGAGTCAAAAAATGATTTATGTAAATGAGCTCTAAAATGTCCTGACATTAACTTTTGATCCATTTGTAAAATTTGTATGCACAAATAATTCCAGATATTATAGCAATAATATTGTGTAGCTTTTTTCTACGAGCGTCCTCTTTCCGTACAAGAACTACAGGTGTGACTGTGTTGAGATTTTCTAGAATTTTTTCCAACTTTGGTAAATTGTCTTCGACCTGATATTTGCAACAGGGGTCATACTGCCACGAAACTGCATAGACACTGGCGCAAAATACGCTGAGAACACCACAAGATATTATAACATAGTTCCTTGAGCTGTCCACATACAATGTAACTCCGCTTAGAAAGCCAGTCACAACTGCTGTTTTGTGTAAACAATTCCCTACTTTAATCCATCTAGCTGTTTCGTCACCGAGGGTTTTAGGTTCAATGACAATAAACTCTGCCTGAGCATCTAGTGCTCTATCTAACTCCATTTCTAAATCTTCATCAGTAAATTCCTCAGTGTCTGGCTCCTGGATAATAACATACTCTGGTGGACCCCCAGGACTGTAACAAAAACAAATATACAATTAATCATTCTCTGAACTTGATGGAATACACAAATTGTCTGGTTTTGGTAAGTGAAAATTATTTCAATTATTGATCAGACTCTGAAATTCTACTGCTTACATGTAGAAGTTGGAATGGAGAAGGTTTAACCGGTGAGCGAGAAAGTGTATCTTGGCGAGCTTTACAAGCCAAAAATCACTTTCACAGCGAACCGGATAAACCTTCTTCATTCCGACATCAACCATGTATTCCATTTATACTGCTATTGTGTAGTCATGGTTTTAGATTACTTAAATGGTTTCATTCTTACTTTTCCCACAATAAAACAGCGTCTTTATGTAGTTGTTTGATGCTTGATAATGAGACATAATGACTGGAAATAGATAAGATTTTTGGGCAATGCCTTATCTAGTCCAAGTAATTGTACAAGGTGATGTGATATTGTGCTATTTTTAGTAAGGGTACGGTACTAAATTCTGACCCACAACAAAACACATTTCAGAATCTAGCTTTTGCACGTCAATGTATTTTGACTAGGCTTTATCCAGCTGATAATATGGCCAGGAGCAGGATAAATAACTTTTCTTAAGAACGTTTTCAACTTCAAGTAAAAAAATATCTGACAAAAGTGGAACGGTGGAAGTGATCTGTACATTTACGTAACAAATTGGGTACATAATTAGCCGCTTTGGGTACTTTTTGCCACAGATTTGACAAAATTTTGGGCCGGATAATCTTCGGGCCGGACTGTAACAGTTTTCGAAATTAGCACTAGTCCTATAGCCCCTGACTACTAAATTTCTCCTCGGGCTACCAACTTTTCAAAGTAACAAGCCCAGCCAGACTATTGTATTTTCAGAGGCAATATAAACCACAGTTTTGAACAAATGAATTGTGCTAGTGAAATGTCTTTTGGGCTATTGAATATTCCAATCTGGTAGTCCGACCAGCCTAGTGCTTTCAAATCCGAATTTCGTACACTGCTGTAATTCGATCTGCACCTTCAATGGCTTCATCAGTGTTTCATTTACTCGAGCTTGTGTTATGAATAAAATCTACTCAATTTTGAGCATGCATAACTAAATACTTTGTTTTGAATAGATTTCTTATTACTTATCTTTACATTTAAAATGCTACATATATGTTGCCAATCTACAAATGATTATATAAATCTAAAAAGTTTTAACTGTACCGAGTTCTGGCAGTTGTGACCGCCATTTTTGTGAAGGGAATTAACTCTGTTCTTTGCTAAATACCGATATCCGGTATAACTAGTAATGAATAAATACCGGTATCCGGTATAATTAGTAATGGACATTTCGGATTATAGACAATTCGGATAATTTTAGGACATTTCGGACTATGTCTTCAATCATTCGGACCATAGCACAGGAGACCTTGATCCATATCAAAATAATAATTTTATATTAATCTATTATTGATCTTAATCATAGATTAATTTTTTGATAGTTGAAATAGTAGTCAGGTCGGAATTACAGTCAACCCTGCCCCAAGTCAACCCGGCCTCAAAATTGGTCAACCCGGCCCCAAAATTGGTTTCTGAACTTCTCGATTTCAACTCGTCATTCCCAAAAATGATCTTAAAGTTAAAAAAATATGCCTGAAAATATTTATAATGCTGGTTTAAGTATAATGTCATAGCAGCCGTATATATTTATTGATTTATTTTTATTTGATTTACGGTAAAATATTTGGTCCGTATACGTTTTGGCAAATTAGCTAGGCGTTACTTTTTCGTTAATTGCACATTCCTGCGTTACTAGATATATACACAGTGGTCTTTGTCATACCTGTAGGATGATGACGATATGTAAAAGTCACATGTTTTAAACAATATGTGCTTTGTTAATTTCACTTGACTTCTGGTTTACATTTTAATGTTTTTCCCTGGGAGATCTTGAACTTAAACTGTGTAATTAAGAAATAACGTATAGTTATGGGATACGGAGAAAAAAAAGAAGCGCATGATATATATAGGAAGTCTTATTTTTACAATTTTAGATTGATATAGAGACAAATCATTGATCGTGTTAATAAGAAGTTTCTGAAATCAATAGTTATATGAGACATAGTTTTCTTGCTTGTTATACATGTTTATACTGCATAACCATGATAACAGTACACGATTTACTCAATATGTTTGATCGATAACTTCACCTTGGTATTTTTAAGACCTATAATTCTCGCATGATGGGGAAATTAATTACTTACCCTGTCATGGTTCGTTCATCTGTACCCATGTATCCTTTCTGTACAACAGATCTCGAAGCGCTCTATATAATTTTAATTAACCAGATCTCACTTTAATCCATACCCTTTAAAGCCCCCTCTATAATTTACAATCATGTAACAAAATTATCAGTCCATCACTCTGGCTCAAAACAGCTTCAGTGTTCGGCGTATCGTTCCGTGACTTCATGACAGAAAATATGTAACTGCGAATTTAAATTTTTTTTATTAACACGAAGTTAAACGACAAAACAAGATTTACGTACTTCGTCCACATTTTCCTGTGTATATATGTAAGCTTTATTTTACGAAAGATTGTGGGGACATTTCAACTTCACGAATTCACTGTTTCATCCTCGTGAATTCACAATTTTAACTTCGTAAATTAAATTCACGATTTCAACTTCACGAATTCACGATTTCATCTTGACAGATTCCATGATTTCAACTTTACGAACATCATAAAATTGAAATCGTAAAGTTCAAAACTTGAATTCATGTTAATTAAATGACACTAGAGTGCTTAAAGTATATGAGTCTAATAATACCCGTATATCACAAATTTCACATGAAATTATATATGATAGTATACGGGGATGTGTCAGATAAGTAATTCTTGATTATATTTCGGGAATCGTTAGATTCATTTTTTTTATAAAGGATTCTGGTGCCAGTGGTCCCATCGGTCTTTCGTATTTACGTCACTAACTATTGAGTTCATAGACGTAGCGTGTTATTCTTCATAATTTTCATGTAATGTGAAATGACATTGAATAGACGGAATTCTTTTGATTTGAAATTACGTTTACTGTGTGTCATTAAAAGTGTTTCTTCGCTTTGTTTTTTTTTTCTCCATCTTTTGAAAGTATAACAAATGAAAGTTTAAAGGCATATTCTACAGTTACACCTATAGACATAAAGGCAGCTTGAAAACTGTATAATAGAATTTGTTTAAACTTTGAATGAACTTGAATAAAAAACAATTGTGTAAATATGTCACAGCGGGAACTGAGTAGATAGATACATGTAAACCAGGCTGTACATCCTGTACTGAACCGATCGACTCTGTAATTATGGCAAGCTTGATATTCCTGCGCCAGATTGATCGATAGTTTTAAAAACAAAATTGAAGCTTAAAAAGTGCATTTTACAAATTTATGAGGTTAAGATTAGGCTTGCAAATATGCACAGCCTTACTCGTGTCAAAATTGTCGGCTGCTAAAGTTTTATCCATCATTTCTTGCTTTACGTTACCCATTTTATTGCAAGTAGGATAAGTCGAATATAGAAATTAATTGCGTACTTGGGCAAAAATGCCCCCAATGTTTTTATTTGCAAACAAAGTGTGAAATATATCTCTGATTGTCAATGCATATAAAACGTTTTTGAAACGTTTTATAAAATTAGTGTTTTGCAAAAAAAAAATACTTAATACACAGGATGAAGTGTAGAAAAAGCTGCAAACTCAAACTTTCCCAAGAAATTATATATGACCTTTTGAAAATATCATAGCGAACTTAAAAGGACGAAATCATACCCCCGCTTGGTTTGCGTTATTATTGTTGTATATAAACCGATTCAAGACATATCTGTGGAAATTAGCTAGCCTCCTTATCAATAACAATAAGGAAATGGCACGATTTTAATTAAAGTCTGCCCTTTAATAAAAGGGTGGACGGCTCTAAATTTGTCCTTTTCTCGTAAGAGGATGGGAATCATGTGATGCGTGTATGTGGTCGTACGGTCACTTTCCTTGCAACATATGTCCTCGATGCATGTATATGGTCGCATGGTCGAAAATCTCTTAAATAAGTGTTTCGATACGAAACCATCTGTTCCAAAATTTAAATGATCGTAAAAACACCGTTTAACTCATAATAAGGATTTTTAAAAGCATAATAAGGACCTCTTTACATATAATTAGGAGTTATAAAAGCCTAATTTTGACTTTAATTCTCATAAATAGGACAGATTAAAAACAACCTTATTTCAACTTTGTCACTCCCAGTTACAACTAATTAGGAACTTTAACTCATAATTAGGAGAAATAAACCTTATTAAAACTTTGTAACTCTTGAGGAGTTCTGAAAGCCTAATTAGAAGAAATAGATATATTACGAGGATCTTCAAAAGCCTAAATATAAAATAAAAACCTAATTTGAACTTTGTATCTTCTAATTAGGTTATTATACAAAGAACAAATAAGATTTCTATTTCTCATACGTTTTTAAAATTTTTATTAGGACATGCAAAGTCTTAATAAGTTTTTAGACATTAAAACGTTAACACCAACGAAGTAAGGTCATATACTGACTTTCTAGCCTTACTGGTACAGGAAGACCTCCGGTGCTCCTCGATCCGTGCACGAAAGAACGGCAACCTGAGTAGAACCACCCACGTTCCGTAAGATTCATCACATGAAACAATCCTAAGTTCATGGCAGGATTCGAACTTGCGGGACAAGTAGACAGACACTAGCTAGTCTACTTATAAATTTTGCAAAAGTTCGCAAAGCAATTCACTTAAAAGATGAGTATTATGTGCATCAAAAATGTAGAGTAGTTTCATACTATATTTTAATCAATGTTTTTTACATTTTAATTGCAAAGAAAAAAGAACATTTAAAGTGAATTGGTCTATGCTGGAAAGTATGCGATATCATAAATATTTATGTTTATAGTAGAATGTATGATACCATGAAATAATTATGTGGATCTTGATAATAAAATTAATAATAAAAAATGAATTGATACAAAATATTAGTAGTTCATCATATATTATGTCATTTTAAATCATATAGAACCAGATAAACATTTTCTGTCAAAGAAATATTTTGTAAGAATGATATTTGAAACGTTTCTTCAAAATGAGCCCAATGTAGACCAATCCACTTTAAAAGCATTCTGGTTTATAGTAAAGCACGTGCGTAAAATGGAAAGTTAATTAGCGAAAACACGCTAATTAGCAGGGGCGCGGGTTCGCCCTGCGCCCCTGCTAATTAGCGTGTTTTCGCTCCCCGCCCGGTCATTTAAATTTGTTAATTCTCGACTTTTCGCTCGCCAGGATTGCGGGACGAAAACACGAATGGTACAAATCAGCCACCACAATCTTCAGAAAAAGTTGTATTTTCTCATAAAGACATACATACGTGAAATATATATACTTTTACTTTAAAGTGGACGCAAACCATTACATTGGATGAAAAATTAGGGCAACACATAATATAATATTCTTGACGTAATGGTCATCTTGCTTGACAAAATTATAATAAAAGTGTCAGACCGGTTAATTACAATTAACGTATTAGCCGCATGACTAACAGGTAATGCCCATGTTTTTGCATTTCATTAATTTAACTACAGTACCTTTATTTACAAAATCAAGAAAATAGTATCTATAAGCTGAAACATAATATTAACCTATCAAAATGGCCAAAGGAAGACCAAAAAATAACACTTGTGCCAATATGCAGTTTATATTTCTTTTATGAAACAAAAATACTTTCCAGTGAAAGTCTGGATGATGGACATCGTGCATAATTTCAGCATGTTGGAAACAATACATATATTTTGTATTACTAGTCACTGACGAGAGGTTCTGTCTTTGTTTCTGTGACTTGTAGAACCATTTTTCAAATTTTTTTTTTGTTATTGATAATTTATTGATCTTTATTCAGACTGTAACCTGTGTACGCATTTTTTATTCTATATTTCTGTTTAATAGTTTGTTTATTAGTTCGAATTCTACACGTTTTGTTTCTGTATGTTATGTCAGACAAAAGTCCGAAAAATACAATACAATGACCGGTTGTCATGAAACTGGTCTGCGAACACAGCAATAACAAATTACTACTGGATTTATTTTTAAACTTTTCCCGTTATTACAGTAAGTGATACAATAAATGACTAATCTTTATTAAGATGACCGCTTTAAAATCAATTTGTTATGTCTACATTTTTGTAGTCTATTCATAAAAAAATATTTGACCGCGCGGTCAGCGGCATTACTTACCCCGCGGTCTAATCGGCCGACACATTACAGTTAAAACCGTCACACTTTTTACCAATACTGCTATGTACAGGTCATGTAACAGTCACACATTTTAACCGATAATATTAATGTTATTGGCAACCATCATTCGGTTTACAATTTACACAAAAGATTAATAAATGTCAATAATGGTTCTGACAAGATTTAAAGACCGTCCTATGTTTTAAACCATACCGGCCTACCTTTTTTTCTCTATATAAAAGCAACAAAATAAGTCGGAATAAGCATTCTGGTCAGTGCAAGATATTAACAAGTATACGACATTTTTGCTTGATAAAGAGGAATATTTTTAGTGAAATGGCGGCTGAAGTTAAAGCAAAATTTGAGGGTAAATGGACTGTCTGTGAATCTGAAAATTTTGAGGCGTTTTTGGAAAAAATGGGTAAGTGCCAGTTATATAAATCCACATTTTATTTAGGATAAAATCAAAACTAATGTGTTTTATTAAACGTATGATTTTCAAGATTGTTTGAAATATGGTACTATTCTATATATCACGATGAAATATATATGGAAAGCGGGATAAATATATTATATTTCGGTTAATATCATAAATGCTAAATATCTGAATATGATGAATTTTTGTATAAATGTTTGATTTTTGTTTGTTTGTTTTTTTTTGTTTGTTTTGTTTTGTTTTTGTAAATGTTGTACCCTTTACGAGTATATCTTACTCTGACACATAATCAGATTCAAGTACATTAAATTGAAGCAATAAAACAACTATAACAATAACAAATTTCACAAAACCGCCAAAAGAAAAAAAAAGCAAAAAAAAAATAAATAAATAAAATAAAATAAATCAGTATTAGATTTGCTTTTATTTATGTTTAAGGTGTTTTCAAACAATATTGCAAGATTAATAACCGGTTTAGTTTAATATAATGTTTTTTTGTTTGTTTTTTTGTGTGGGTTTTTTTCCTTGATTTTTTTAATCACATGATGTACATATACTGCAAGAAGTTCTTTAAATGTGAAACAGAGAGAACACTAACCTTTAATAGGGTCTACGTCCGAATTTTATGTTGGGAGCTTGTTTAAAGTCTGTCAGTTTTGTCCCTTGCTGTATTTAATACTGAAAATATTTCAATATTCAGGAGTGAATATTGTGAAGAAGAAGATTGCACTTCAAGTAAAGCCGTCGTTAGAGCTCAGCGTGGATGGGGACAAGATTTCTATTAATATATCTGCTGGACCAGTTACAAATAAAGTGTCATTCCAACTTGGAGAAACATTTAAGACAGATGCAGAATATACTGGGCAGGTAAATAAAACATTTGCTATATGATATTTTATTCAGCAAATATTATACAATAAACGTGTTGGTGCCGGATTTTTAAGTAAACATGTACATGTATATTCTATAAAATAACTATTGCTTTGAAATACATAATGAATTAAATGCTTTAATTATTTGCTATATCGGCTAGCATGCAAGTAGTTGTTAAGTTACTTTCTGTTATACATTCAAACGAAATTGTTTTGGTTCGTTGTAATCAATGTCATACTGACATCAATTTTTGTTTCGTGAAAACTCGGCATATGTCGGCTTTCACAACAATTATACCACAGTACTACTAGTTTCAAAGATCGCGTCAACCACCAGATCGCAAAATAAATGAGTAGATGAAAGTGACATTTATGGAAATAATGAGATCTTCTCAAGAGCAATGAAATCAAAATTCAATTGACGAACATTGCATATTCGTTTAACCGAGTCTGCTCATAAGATAAAGGAAAGTGGGACATTCACATCCCCCCGGCACCGGCGTATGCAGTATTCAGTCGCCAACACTACAAGTAATTGATTCAATGATCCCGAATGTTCAGAAAAAAGTATCATACTATTCAGATATAGTATGGAATCCAGTTCCCATACAGCACTTAAAATACTTTTTTGGCGTATACTTCAAAGAATTGTTTGTTCCTCTTATATAAACTGATGTGCACAACTCTGTTTTATTATTAATTGCAGGCTGTCACGGAATTTACAGATGGTAAATTAGTCACAAAAGGATCACCTAACGAGGGGAAATTAAAAGGAGAAACGGTCACAGTTGTGAGAGAAATAAGTGGAGATCAGCTTATTCAGGTAAGCTTTACAATGAAAACATAAATTATATCTTTATATCATAATTAAAGAAATGAACGATAGATGTTCACACAAAACAGCCACCGCATCGTTCCTAGGCAGGCTGTCAATCAGTTTATCAGTATTAATTGCCTTCATTTTCGCAAGGAACATATAACTACCGTACATGCAAGAGTAGAGGTACGTACAGTGCGAGTGACCGTAGAAAGGATTTCATGATCAATCACAACGAAAATGATATACCGTCCGGGAATCGAACCCGGTCGCACGATTCACGGTCCAACGCTCTACCTATTGAGTCAACCGGACGGCTTTATAGTATTTTGAAAATGAAATCCCTTTGAATGGGCTGTTCCAAATTCAAAGCAAGGCAAATTCATTTCATAAATTAAGCAAGTTAAGCATTGAAAGCTACGTGCAGCCAGACTGACATTGCTTTTTGATGTACATGTTACATTTGCATAACATAATTGTACGACATTCTATAACATTAATTCAAATAAATTATATTATTTATAATACAAAATCATTCATCCCCATTTATAGCAATTTTATTCATATGGACATTTTTCTGTTGCAGACGATGTCAGTTGGTGACGTCACAGCTAAACGTATCTTCAAGAAAGCAAAATAGATCTTTTTGTTATGAAGATTCTGCAATTTAATAGAGGACTGTACATTTATTTATCACACATGTTTCTAACATACTCGTATAAAAATGTCTGCATCAACATTGTTACAATGTACAATTAAGGACGGAGATACGTGTGAAAATAAAAAGACTAACTTATAAATATTAATATTGCAAATTATTACATGTATATTTTTTAACCTTTTTTTTGTGTGATTGCAAGGCTTTCAGATGTTCAAACAAATAAGTAATGATGGCAAGGCTTTCAGATGTTAAAAAACACATTCAAATATATATAGTTCATTTAAATGAAGTTTAATTAATTTATTGCATTTCCAACCGCTGCAATTTTATTTCAATTTGACGGCATTTTAAACAGCTGATGATAGGCACTATTTTTATAAGAGTGTTGTCAAGTAATTAAAGTGCGTAATTGCAAGCTGGATGATTGTTTTTAGACTCTGAAAAATATAATGTTGCTAATGCAAAGTTTCAATGTTCATGTCATTCACTAAATTATTTATAGGTTAGTGATTATCTCAAGAGCTGCTCAACCGATTAAATTTGTAAATATTTACTAATGAAGACTTACAAATTCGATTTTATAAACAATAAATTCACTAGACTGCTTTTACCAAAATAGATATGTTACGATTCATTTTGAAATATTGCAGTTTATTACTATTGGACAATAATAATTTCAGACAATGTTTAAATTGTTAAAATCAAAAACATTTTTTAAACTGTTTTATTGTGACTCCTTTTATAATTGGTATACTAATGTTATAACAATTAACGACTTCTAATCCTTTATAATTTCACTAAGTGAAGACATTTTTTCCTGCAATATCAGTATTTACTTCAGTTGTTAAATCATGTAACATTAAATTATGACTATATCAATTCATTCACCACATGTCCAGTATGTGCAATTACGTACATTTATTTATATATGTAAATCTCATTGTTTTTATACTGATGTTTTTTTTTCTAGACCAAAGGTCTTTATTTTTACTTAAATAAAGTTGTATGAATTAATGACTGTTGTTATTGTTGTGATATACTGGTGTAACAGCCAGCAGTTGATAATGACACTGTTGCTGGTAGGAAGAAGTTAGAAAACTGCTTGCGGCATGGCCGAGTGGTTAAAGTGTCGAACTAGTCATCACGGGATCCCTAGTCGCGTGAGCATGTCGTTATTTCCTTGAGCAAGATACTTTTCACTCATTGCTCTATATATACACTGGTTTGTTCGAAAGTGTTTCTATGAGCTTATAGCTTCCTACAGTACCGAACTTGAATAAAGTATGTATAAACTAAAGCTGCATGGCCACTGACCAGTATCCATATCAGTATCCGGCAGTTATACATATCGGAGTTTACACCACCTTTACCTTACAAGGAATCAAACAAAAACAACAAAATGGAAAATGTTGCAGGCTCGGTTTTATTGAGCAGCAGTGATAAATACAATATATCCTTCACGTCCCCGGCACCAGATTTCTTAACTAGGCTTTTTTATCTTACGTTGGAGTTTCATAGTGCATTTACGGTATTATTTTTTTATATAAAGAACAATGTAAATTGGCACCATATAATTATATATATATTTAAAGCTACATATTTGAATTCATTAAACTTTCGTGTTATCTAAAAACAGGAATATTTAAGCGACAAACAAATTGGGGCATCGATTTCATTTTCGACTTATCTGTCCTTGAATTTGAATTTTTTGTTAATTTATGTCAATAATTGATACATAATCTTAAAAACCTTATTTTGCTATTGGTTTATATTTGTCATTATATCTTTGGTCATAATAGTACATTATTTCTTGAAATTCCATTTATCATCTGTATTCCCTTCATCAGGTTTAAGTACAGGCACTGTAAGTTCCTTAAAATATGTATTTCGTTAAAATAAACTAAACAAACTATATATTACTAAAAGTTGAAATTTTGTATCATTACTCAAATGGAAGTTAGCTTCATGAAATGCAAGAAAGGCATTGGTGACCTTGATTGTGAATAAGAACAATTTTCAAATTGAGGGGCAGATAACTCGAAAACGATATCGGAGGCCAAGTTCATTTTCGCTGAAACTTTTCTGTTTTGATATTCTAAGATCATGTTAAGCTCAGATAAATTCAACTTTGTTTCAATATTGCTATATGTAACCCTAGCATACGTATTTAAGTTCAATTTATTGTGTTTGTATTTAAACATAAAATATTGTCTGGCAGTTGGACAATATATTATATTTGAATAAACTCATTGCGTTTCTTTTAACTTTTATGCCGTTATTTTGACTGTTCATGTTAATAAAAATATCGTGTATTAGTCTGATTTTATTGACCTGTCAATTACGAATACATTATAGCACTCATTTAAATATTCGATCCCACTTCGGTTTTTTCCGTTTATTTTACGAGAATTAATATGGAGTATATCACTTACGTTTGGAAAACCCTCACTAGATTAATGTAGGTTCTTGTAACATCCGCAATAGCACAGTCGGTTAAGTGATTACCTAATGCATGAGGGGTCTGAGGTTCGATCCCCTTTTTTGACATTCGTTTTAGACTTATTCTTTCTTTATTTTTAAGAATATTTTAATGAAAATGGTCAAGCGCTTTCAATTTGTCTACACGGATATGAACCAAATAAGAGACACTGAATTGTCACATTTTATATTGTATAATTACATTTATTGATTTTAATCGGAATGAATTTTCAGTATTAATTCTTAAACATTGTTATATACAAATGTATAGTATTTACAAAAAGGTGCAAAATATATTAAAAACGGAACAACCATAACTTAAAAAACATGTTGAAAATGGTTATGAATAAAAAAAATACTGGACATACTCTGTCTCGATCCTACAACACGTTGAACATTCAGATAAAATATACCTGTGGTTTACCCAATTGCACTATAACGGTCAGTGTAACTAATTCATAAAAAACAAGATGAATTTAATCACATCTTACTGCGCACATCTCACGGAATTTACCGAACATTTATCGAATATTAATATATTCTGTGCATTGACCGTATAATCAGTATGGAATTGACAGGTTAATAAAATCAAACAATATAGTATACCAAAAAAAAAACCCACAATATTTTGTGTATATCAAAATAAACAAGATGAAATCTGTAACCAATAATCGCAACATACATGTATAATAGCATTTGATATATACATGTAGATATCTTAATCCAAATGGACAGAAATTCGATAACAAAGACTAGACTTTTATCAAAAATAAAATCTGATGACACTGTATAATTATTTGTATTTTCATTTATGTAATGACAATATTGTCTCGACTTCCGTTGTAATGTAATTTTCATATTTTTGCTGAAACAACAGACGCAGCTTCATTCGACCTGAGAACTGAGATTGCGTCAAACACGTCAACGAAAACGCTACTCCGAGAATAGGACTCGAAAAAGTCGCTAGCTTCAAAAGTTTTACCAACGTTTTCAGAGATTGCAACGAAGTAAACGCTGACATCTACCGTAGTGTATTCTTTGATGATTTGTTGCAGAGCAGCTATTCCTGCCATATCGATGTAGTGTACCTTTGAGAAGTCAAGTACCAACGATTTCAGTTGTATGTCCAAAGGATCTGCTGTATATTTCCCCTCATCCTCGAGAAACTTGCTGTCTCCTACAGCGACTTCTTCTTCATCCATTATCTTAACCAAATTTTCCAATTTCTGCATTTTCTTCAGGTACTTTTTGGGATTTAAAACTTGTCGGAAGATCTGAAACTTCATCCTCTCAGCAGTCGCAAAATATAAATTTGTTGGAATTTTAAAGATCTTAACTCCGCTTATATCTCTTACTTGTGTATTATCTGTATATTTGATCACGATATCTTCCGATTTGGAAAGGCCAATCAAATGTCCAGTCGACAATTGGTCAATTATAACGGTTAGAAAGATTGAGATTCCAACCCCAGCAATGATACCATAGTTCAAGTCAACGAGAATACTAACAGAGTTTGTCACAACCCAAATAATAAAGTCATATTTGTTTATTTTCCAAATTCGTGGTAGGTTTCTGTACTGAAGGAGAAGATCTTTCATGGAAACTATA
This sequence comes from Ruditapes philippinarum, assembly GCF_026571515.1. Lineage (NCBI taxonomy): Eukaryota > Metazoa > Mollusca > Bivalvia > Venerida > Veneridae > Ruditapes > Ruditapes philippinarum. The sequence goes on from NW_026853488.1 coordinate 95,096, forward strand.
ATCATTGCTGCGAGAACACTAAGTGGTAGTGACACAAATAACTGTCCAATGACAAGAATCACCAGCAGGAAAAATACGGAAGTAGCGATGGCATTTAGCGTCGTCCTAGCACCAAGTGAACTTAGAATCATCGTCCTAGGTGGCGCTGTAGCTTGCGGGAAACAATGGAAGAAACCTGACACAAAATTAGCGGCACCGTATGCAATTAGTTCTTGGTTATCATCAATTGGTAAACCGTGTTTGTTTGAACAAAGCTTTGCCATTGAAATACTCATAGCTAGTGACAATATCGCCATGACAAAAGCGTCGCTCATGTAATTACTTGCGTTACTGAAGTCAGGTACAGCCGGCCTTGTGAAACCGCTTGGTATTTCTCCAACAATTGTTACATCGAATTTATCCTCAAACTTTGCAAAATGTGATATAAATGTCGCAATAACTACCACAATAAGGTCAATTGGAATTGGCATCTTCATCTTTTTATTGAATCGCTCATTGATACATATCTTCACAACCAACAACACAATCATACAAATAACTGCTATAATTATTTCAACTACTTTTGTGTCTGCAATTTTACTGAAAAGATCTATATACATAAGCACCAATTTTCCAGCTCCTGCAAACGCCTTGACCTTAATTCCAAATATCTTAGGCACTTGGCTGGATGCGATGTGAAATGCAGCTGCGGAAGTAAATCCACCGACAAATGAAACAGACAAATACGAAGTGATTATACCAAGTTTCAGAAGTCCCATTGCCATTAGAATTATACCAACAAGTACACAACACGCCATTGAAGCACCGATTTTAACGTCCATAATCTCGTCTTCAGTAGGCAGAGTTCCGTTATGATTACTTTTGAATGAAGCAGTGAAAGAATCAGCTTCTCTTTCTACCACCGTCTGTGTAAGCAATGCCATTACAGCGTTGGTTCCAAACGATATATAAGGCGATGTTCCAAACAATAGATATACAAGCACCGGGAAGAATGTAGAATATAAGCCATGGACTGGTCGTAGTGAAGCAAGAATGCCAAATCCCATTGCTTGAGGAAGGTGCATGAAGCTGACTGTGAGGCCAGACAAAGCATCTCCAAGAATATATTGCTTCAACTTGTACTGACGTATAAATCCAACAACTGGGAGGTAAGACCCAAGAATCTTTCCGACTTTTCTTTTCGAACAAGTCATGGACTTCTTGATTTCATCAAAGACACTAATGTTTTCTCCCCCATCATTGTATTTGGCAGTATATGCCTGGAGAGTATAGATTTGTCTTTTTAGGGTGATTGTGTTCGTTTGTCCGTCGTCCATATTTTCACAAACGCTTGTCATGAAGTGTTCCTGAAAAACAAAATTATCTTCAGATTTCTGTTAAAACAAATGAAAGCATTGTTGCAATACACTTTGCTCATCTAATGAAAAATCTCTTTTTTTTTAACTTTGCTTTGTTTTCATTTTTAAGTCAATAACATGTACATTATATTATACGCATATAAAACGTTTTTAGTTTTTAACAAATTATCGGATTAAAATACTTGTATTATAGTCTTAAAATTGCCTTTACAGGATTAGATAAAATTGTAGTAGATTTCGGGAATAACAAAATAAACAATTGTGTAAAAACAGTTATATATTCAGATATACGGCTTGTGTTATTACGATATATACTTTGAGTATATATGAATGTTTTTATAACAAAATGGGAATAGTTCTCAAAACTTTCGATTCCATTAAAATAATGTTTATTAATGAAATGCGATGACATAGTAATTTGAACATAAGCAAGAACATAATTAACATTAGTCAATTAATCAAATACATCAAAACAAAAAAGAAATTAACGCCTCTAATAGCACTTCCACATGTCAGCTGCACTAAAAGAGGTAAATAAAACATATTTTATTTCTCCCCAGATTGTTAGTTTGTTAAGTAAATCTTCTTATTAAATCCCTGTCCCGTATAAATATTTCAAATGCATTTGTCCCGTATAAATATTTCAAATGCATTACATGCATTATAATATATAGTTGTTTCTTAAACGAACACGTGATGAAAACTCATTATTCGCAAAATAAATGCATGCACAAGATAATAATTTAAACATGTTACAAAATGTGCGTTACTGATATTTTGCAAATAATTCATCGAAGAGTGTGAACTTAAAGAAATAAAATGCGACGGCAAGTGTGTAGATGGGCTAGAAAGCATCGTTTGTCAAATAGTTCGATTCTGTACTACGAGAATATTTCAGAGTTATGAATACAGTTGATGCATAAATAAATGTGGTATCAAGCATGTAATGTCAAGATTAGGATTTTTCGTATTATTGGTACTTAAATTTAATATTCATTGAACTGTTCATGTACGGTGCAAACATTTCGTCGAAAGACAGGCCGAATACGACGGTTTGTTGAATATGACATTTGGTCGAATACGACAGGTGGCGACACTGAGACTACGACATCTGGTCGAAAATAAATTTTAATCCTACGACAAATTCTGAGGCGGTCTTGATTACAGTCATGGCTATAATGATAAGTAAATATGAATGATGATCAGCTTGGTCAAAATTTCTATTAAATATAATCAAACATCATATGAAAAAAGTGAACTATTTCACAAGAAAATATCCATAATCTATTTAATTAAATATTTGGTCACATTTTAGTTACATTCCCCATTGACTGCACCATCCAGTATGGCACCGCAACAAGATTATATTAATACCAAACCAACAATGGTTGATCAGAAGTTGATGAATATAGCAATGAATACGTGGAAATGATATCTAAATTGAGACGACTTTGTACATTTATGTGCCATAGCCCTCCAAAATATCTTACTAAAAGGAAACTAAATTGTCAAAATTAATCTTTTTTCTTTTCTTCTATACTATATTTGTTTTATCAAAGTGTTTTAAATAAAATGTATATGATAGTTAACAATATTTTTTATCAGTACTGGACGTACGGGGTATTATTTCAAAAGAAGAAGCTATGTACAAGTACATACAGCTGATAAAATATAGTTATATAATCTGGGGTTAAAACACTCTTATCATATCGTAAGGAGCTTCCTGGGGTTTAAAATAACTAGTACAATCATATGAAATTTGTGAATAGTTTAATATCTTAGTAACGGTAGTTATTATAGGTTATAACACTCTCTTATAACTCATGTAAGATTTTAATATTTTATATAAGTCATTAATGTACATGATGATGATACTCTGATTAATCATCTTAGAAACAATCCAACAACATTAAATTAGTTGCTTACAATATAAAACAAAAAAAAATGTATTCAGAATTTAAACACATAACTACATTATAGTTTCTGCTACAACCTAGCGTGCATTAACATATTTTTTAAATTGAATGTAAATGTTTAATTTGCTCATTGAAATGAGCGTCATATGGAATTCATTTTCCCATAGTTTTTAGCAAAGCCCATCAGCAACCAGTCATAGCGTACGTGTAGCAGGTAAGTTAAAATGCACAGGTGGAAACTTGGACTGTTACTGAGTCGTGAGAAAGAAACTGTTTTCAGCGTATTGGTCTATATTTAAATTCAAGCACGTTTATTCAAGTATCCACGGTGATGCTGATAAGATGTTAAATCAATACGATGTCGCCAACAACATGATAACAACAGTCTATGTTCGATTCAGTGACGTCATCAGAGTTTTTTCTATCAGCCTAAACTGTAACAGCATGTAGCATCCATATTATGTTCAACATGCAACTATGTGCAACATGCATGCGTTTTTAGTTGCTTAAACTTAATACAATTTAAAAATATTAGTGATAAAATGTGACAAAATAACTTACTGTTTCCCCTGCCATTTTCGTTAAATATTATCCCTAATTATCACTCACAAACTTATCGATGTTTCTGTTCTAATGTCATACAACATTATCTGTAACATCGAGTAATCACTGTACGCTAACTTGTAAGCGGAATTTTGTCAACTGCTGAGTTAACAAATATATAATGGTGATCGATTACAGCTGCATGAAAATCGATTATTGATTAATTACATGTATAAATGTTATGTTATCGATTAAATAACCGACTACACTGATAGAGCTGTGTAATGGAATACTTTCGATTACTTTGGCAAAAGTAATCGTGATTACATAATCAGGCCTCGACATTAGCGGTGGTCCGTTGGTCCGAGACCACCTGATTTTGGCAAGGACCACCTAATTTTAAAAGACACTGGTCCGTCGGACCAGTTGAATTATCTGGTTGGTGAAAGGCTCATTTGGGAGTATGGCGATTTGGTAAAAAAAAAACATGTTATATACTTGGTGCTTAAAATCATTTGTCCTATACATGTACATATATACGATTCATTAATCTCTGATTAGTTCAAGACGTTCTTAAGTCATCAATAATTTTAATTTTAAGTCGCCAAAAGAGTTAAGATTTTGTTATATTGAATTATGTAGAAAATTCATTCAAATGATGCTTTTGCTAGTAATTATGATATTGTATGGGATATCGGATGAACTTAAATTTCAGAAACTTGAATAATGGCATCAAATAAAATGGAATGAAATTCTTTGCTACTTATCTTTATTTTAACGATAAGAGATCCATTTCTTCCAGAGTTAAATTACTTCAAAATGTTAAAAATACTCAATGTCAAAAATAAATATCAACCAACAAGCAACAAGGAGGTAAAAATTCTGCTTTGAGAAAAATTAGTTAAACTATAGTTATATTTAACATTGGTATCATTTTTTATCCTTTAGATATTTCCTTGTTTTTAAAGACAAGAATTAGATAATTTAATAGTTTTATTAAAAATGTTAATCTATAAAAGATAATTGATCATGATTATAAGAGTTAGACGCACCATGTATCAGCAATGAATATTTGATTAACAGTAAGAAAAAAGGCAGACACAAATGGTTTCACTATTCCTTAACTCAAGTTGAGAGAGTAGTCGTTTCAATATAAAAATTAAAATAAAATCGTTATTTATATTGCATATAAATTCGTTTGTTTTATAAGTAACCATCACCAATTTCTCTCAAGCCTATACTGTAACGTTAAATATATCTGTTTTCTTTATTGTAAAGGTTAATAATCTTTGTCATCAATTCAAAGCTTTTTTTCTAAATCTGCATTCAAAGAGTCAAAATTCAAAAACAATAAAATAATAATATGGTAGTAATAATTGACCACCTGACTTCCGGAAGGACCACCTAAATTTCAAATCTAGTGGTCCGGCTTACCACCTGCTAAAAAGTTAGTGTCGAGGCCTGCATAATGATTACATTCAATTACATACTGTTACAATCAAAGATGTCATTCAATCTGTCAACTATATTCCTTTATTTATTTAGACATATACAGGTATTTGCACAGTTTATCAATATATGGCACAATTTTGAAATGTAATTAACTCTTTACATTCAAAATTGTTTCATTTGAAATTAAGATATCTTTTGGCTAGAAATTTTATTCAAAAGGTTTCAAAAGAACCCTGTTGTACAATTTATATATATTAAATTCGCGTGTATTGAGCACATCTCTAAGATAGAAGAACATTTTGATATAACAGCTTCAGGGAATAACAGTTTGGTTGATAACCTATCACTTCTTTTAAGTAGGTGTGACCGCACCTTTGTATCCAACAAACACGAGGAAGGAACTGTTACACGGAGTATGGAGTTCTTATGATAACTTGTCAGGAGTTATTGTGATAACTTGTCAGGAGTTCTTGTGATAACTGTCACGGAGTTCTTCTACAAAAAACACACATCAAAGATGGTAATTTTCATCTTTAAGAAGTGAGTTTTTAGGTTTTAAATAAACTTTAATGATTAAGTTTGCCTTACATCTTGTGTTATGTGTCAACTAATTCATAGACCATTTTTCATTGCCTCTAGTTTAAAATCTGGTAGTTTTGAGTAAAATTTCCAAACTATTTGCGAACTCGCTGTGTTTTGTGACCTTCATCCTTGCCATGCATAATTACATATAAGTTTGCAAAATTACAAACATAAAGCCCCGGCTACAAATTTATGCCCGATTTTTCAAATGTCCTGGAGTTCTTGTGATAACTTTTGTTTCTTTGCACTAAGGTATTGTATTAATGAAACCAAATAAAGCTTGACATTAAATATGTTAGTATTCATCCGTAGCTGTTCTACAGAAATTAGAAATTCTCCTGTCGCTATCGTTCCCGTCGAAGTTTCTATTTTTATGTAGAACACCATGGATGAACACTATAAGTACATTTATGATCATTACCCACCTACAAGGGCATCATCTATTTTATATCTTTAAAAATGTCTTCATTATTCTTACATTTCTCTTAAATTTACACGTAAACATAATCACTTTATACAAATAAAATTAAAGAGCGGAACAAATAGTAACGAAATCCTAACCTGCAATCATAATTAAAGATATAGCCCATAATATATCCGGATACAAATGTATATCAATGTTTAATTGTCTACTGATTGATTTCAATCTAATATAAACATTAATTTTATATCTAATCAAAATTGTAACAATATGTACATTATCCTCAAGTAGGTCATTTAATAATCAGATATTTAAATTATTTGACTGTAACGTATATACTAAGGCGATAAAACCCACAGGTTCAGCAGTAATCAAAATCGGTTTGTGTTTGCTCTATTTTACATTTAACTCATTCAATCGGTACGAACTTGTCATTATACTCAGATCTTCAACTGTTTTACACACTGTACGTCAATGTACGATGAGAGGCGGGTTTTGGTATACTTATCAATTAATCAAAGGATCACCAGGATGGGATATTTAATCTATATGATTGTTTCAACAAATGTTTTTCAGTATGTTAAATATTTTAAAGTCTTAGATAAAGACGATTCAGACCATTTTCCTCTATGTTGCAATTTAGAATTTAAGATAAAAATACCTGTGCAAGATACACTTTATCAAACAAACACGTGTACTAATATTAATATGATAAACTTCCGCTGCAAAAAATAATTATAATGAAATTTTCGTGAATAGTTAACGAAACCTTTTGCATGAGAAAAATGATACATTAATACAAAAGCTTAACGAAAACATTGATGAGTATATAAATTTATTAACTCAGATTTATCATGAAGCTGGCGAGTGTATGAGAATTAAGTTTAAATTTAGTTCTAATCAACCTGCATGGTGGGATGATGAATGTTTTAGATTGAAGAAACGAAAATATCAATTATTACGTCATTTTTGTAACACGAATACACAAAATGATTTGAGATTATATAAAACTAGTCGTAATGAATTTAAAATATGCTGTGATAAAAAGAAATTCGAATACCAAAGTAAAAATAGATATAACTTAGTGAACAGCACTGACGCCATTTCTTTTTGGAAACAATTGAAATCAGCCAAACCACAAAATAATATAACAAGCAATAGCATTTCTTCTAAAGAATGGTATGATTATTTCAATAAACTATTGTATGACGCAAACGCGGTAAAAGTGCCGTCACACGTAAATAACGAACATGTATCTTCTGATGAAAGTGCGAATTCACTAAATTTACCTTTTACATTATGTGAAATTGAATCAGTTATTTCTAAACTTGTAAATAATAAAAGTTCTGGATTCGACGGGATTCCTTCTGAATTTTTCAAATATTCACGCCAGGACATCGGGGAACATTTGTTACTGCTGTTTAACACAATTTTAACAACAGGAAATTTTCCAAATACTTGGGGTCAAAGCATTATATGGCCAGTTTACAAATCTGGGTCGTCTTCCTTACCGAACAATTATCGGGGCATTTCTATCACAAATACAATGTATAAAATATTTTCTGGCGTTGTTAATAAAATGTTATATAATTGGGCTGAAGAAAATAATAAAATAGACGAATGTCAGGCAGGTTTCAGGTGTAATTACTCAGCTATTGGTAATATTTTTTGTTTACAAGCCATGATACAAAAATACTTGTCTAAAAAAGGTGGTCGTTTTTATTGTTTATATGTCGATTTCCGAAAAGCTTTTGATAAAATTGACCATTCAAAATTATTTGATTCACTACAGAAAATAGGCATTCATGGTAATTTTTTAAGGGTTTTAAAATGTATGTATTCCGAATTAAAGTCTTGTGTGAAAACACAAAACGGTTTAACTGATTTTTTTCCCGTGTAACATAGGAACAAGACAGGGAGATAAATACTTTTTATCAATGAGTTGTCTATCTTACTTAGACAAAATTGTGGCACAGGAATATTTATTACTAATGATATACCTGATATATTATGTCTAATGTTTGCCGATGATGTAGCAAACTGTGCAGAGACTGTATCTAAATAACAACAACAATTAAATGTAATTGACACTTTTTGTTATATCTATGGGGTGAAGATTCGCCTGCGTACGATGTTGTCAATTGTAATCTTTTTGACTTACTACAGACTGATATTAACGAATTTCAGGCGTTAGGAACGGTTTTGGTCGGCGGGGATTTTAATTCCCGTGTAGGCTCGAAACCTGATTATATTGTGAACGATCGTATAAACTCGATCATCGATAACGAAGAGTACATACCAGATGAACCTATTCCAAGGACAAATTCTGACAAAGTGTTTAACAATTATGGCATACAACTACTTGATTTATGTAAAGCTACTGGGCTACGCATTTGCAATGGGCGTTTAGATAAGGGTTCCTTCACATATTACGGACACAATGGTTGTTCAACAATTGATTATTTACTGTGTCACCAGGCTAACTTGGGGCGAATTGGTACATTCGGCACAAGTGATTTTACCATGTTTTCAGATCATGCTATGTTACAGTTCAGCATCATCGCACTTATGTATAAGGAACCGGAAGTTGAAAATGAATATAGTCATTCCAGAATAAAGTGGAATTCTCAAAAACGGGATGCCTTTAGAAGCAATATTATAGTGTCACTTCCACATTTTAACGCATTATTTGAAAATAAGACCGGAAATGATAAAGCACATGTGAATGAAACTGTCACAGGATTTACACGTTTAATAAATAGTGCGTCGGCGCCGTTGTTTGAAACACGTTCAAATCATAACAAGGTGAAACATAATAATAAAATTTGCACAAAATCGGCATTTAAAATCATCAGAATGGTTCGATAATGAATGTGTGAATAAACGGAGGATATATTTAAAAGCACTAGAAGTTTTCGACTTAGATAAATGTAATGAAAATAGGAATCAGTTATTAACTTTTAAACGGGAATATAAGCGACTCGTAAATCGTAAGAAACTAGCTTATAAAAGCACGAAATCAAAGGAAATAGAAGGTTTGCGCAAGAAAAAGCCGCGAGACTTTTGGAAGTACTTTTAAAAAAACGAAGGGATGCGCGGAAATTCCTTGTCTACAAGTGATTTCTACCAGTATTTTAAAAACCTGAGTAATGAAATTAATATCACAACTGATGTTGAAAGCGAACGGTTTGCGTCGGAAGACATTAATTCGGATAGTCCTATCTTCTCAGAATTAGATAATACTATATCAGAGACAGAAGTTTTAGCGGCTTTGAAAACCTTAAAACGTGGAAAGGCAGGCTCTACTGATAACTTAATCAATGAATTGTTCATTGAATCTGGGGATATATTAATAGGCCATTTAACAGATCTTTTTAATCTTATGTTTGATACCGGTGTTTTCCCGGATAAATGGGCAGAAGGTATAATTATCCCATTATTTAAAAAAGGAAACGAAAATGATGTAAACAATTATCGTGGAATAACATTGATCAGTGTCCTAGCAAAGCTGTCTACATCTTTTTAACGTTTAACCGAATGGTGTGAAAAAAATAATATTATTTCCGACGCTCAGTTTGGATTTAAAAAAGGTTTTCCACAGTCGATGCTATATTTTGTTTAAACGGATTAATAGAAAAATTTCTTGGAAATGGCTCTCGTTTGTATGCTGCGTTCATTGATATGAGCAAATGTTTCGACAGCGTTTATAGGAACGCGTTATGGTACAAAATGTTTAACCTTGGAATTTCTGGAAAAATGTTACGTGTAGTGAGGTCGATGTATGAGCACGTGAAAAGTCAAGTACGTCACTGTTATACGTTTTCTGAATTCATTGAAGTAGCGGTAGGCCTAAAGCAAGGAGAAATATGTTCGCCTTTGCTGTGGTCAATTTTCATCGAAGATTTAGAATTGTATTTAGGTTCAAATATTGATAGTAGTTTTAATATAGCAGACTTGACACTTATATTGCTTTTATACGCTGATGATATGAATCTACTGTCTGAAACAGTGCAGGGTTTGCAGTCACATTTAGACAATCTACGAATTTACTGTGATCGTTGGGGTTTAAAGGTTAATGAAGAGAAAAACAAAAATAATGGTATTAAGACAAAGCGGTTTCGTTGAGAGACGATGAGAAATGGGAGTAAAACGGGAAAACGTTGGATATTGTAGATACATTTAATTATCTTGGAACTGTATTTGGTTCAAATGGTAATTTTAAACTGTAATCAACAATTGTTAATTGGTAAAGCAATGAAAGCTATGAATTTGTTAAACTATAATATCCGTGAATTTGATTTACTCTTAAAGTTCAATGTCAGCTGTTTGACTCATTTGTAACATCTATATTAAGTTATGCAGCAGAAGTGTGGGGTAATTCAAAAGCTAAAGAAATTGAACGAGTGCAGTTAAAGTTTTGTAAAAGACTTCTTAATGTTAAAATGTCAGTAAGTAATGTGTCTGTATATGGAGAGCTAGGGCGCTATCCGCTTTATATAAATCGTTTTGTTAAGATATTCAAGTTCTGGATAAAAGTTTTAAATTCCGATAATTGTATCGTTAAAAACGTTTATAATGATGCTATTCATGGTAAAAAGAACTGGGCATATAAGTTAAAAGTTTTATTAGAAAACTATGGATATGGATATCTTTGGGAAATACAGGACAGTATTATTGACGGTAAAAGTTTGATTCCGTGTTTTAAACAAAGAGTGATTGACTGTTTTCTTCAGGAATGGAGAAGTGATATCGATAGCAAACCTGTATTATTGGTATATAAACATGTTAAAGAGAATTTCGAATACGAACCTTATTTAGACTTGTTGAACAAATCACAGAGACTTTTCATAACAAGAATGAGAACATCTGCGCACTGTTTACGCTTAGAAACCGGGCGTTATGGAAATAATAGAATAGACAGAGAATATAGACTGTGTCAAATTTGTGAAAATGGCGAGATAGAGGTCGAATGTCACTTTATGCTTAAATGTGCGAGATACAGAGTCATTAGAAAACGATATATTAATGAATATTTTTCACTACGACCAAGTATGTTTAAGCTAATTGAACTGCTAAGATCTGTGAATCACAAGACAATGACAAATTTGGTGATGTTCATCAAATGTGCACTTAAAATTCGAGAAAATATGCTACGACAAAATGACTTTTCATAAACTCTATATTTAAATTTATTGCCGACTGTTTAATGAGTTAATTAATTTGCTTGTCAACACATACCATCATTTACGTAAATAATATTTATATTCATATTAATTTTATTATTTATTTGACATAACCTTTATATGTAATGCATGTATAGATGATAAACTATGTTTAAATCTAAAATCTAATAAACAATATGTTCTGTTCTGTTCTATAATACTGGCATGGAAATCAATCTTGATAAAACAGAAGTAATTGTTTTCCGTAATGCTGGTCCTTTACGTCATTATGAGAAATGGTATTTCCGAGGTAAAAGCTTAAATATAAAATCTATGTATAAGTATATGGGACTCATTTTCACTTCTCAATTATCATGGATTCATGCTAAGGAAAAAATGGCATCTCAAGCCCAAAAGGCAATATTATCGTTAAAATATTATCAGAAACCTTTCGGTCATTTTCCAAGTAATGAATTGTTTAAAATTGTTGACCATATGATTAAACCAATTTTATGCTATGGATCACAAATATGGGGTTTTGAATATAGCCAAACTATTGAATATGTGCATAACGATTTTTGTCGAAAACATTTATCTGTTAAAAAAACTACAAATACAGCTATGTTTAAGGGGAATGTGGTAGATTGCCCTTAAGTATTTCGTACATGACAAACTGCATACGATATTTTTGTAAACTTCTGATCATGCCTTCATCTAGATATCCTAAACAGTGTTATTTAATGTTGAAGTCACTAGACGATGTAGGTCGAATATGTTGGGTTACCAAAGTTAAACATGTACTGTTTAGATATGGTTTTGGTTTTGTCTGGATATCTCAAGAAATTGGTGACACGAATATGTTCCTTAAACTTTTCAAACAAAGACTTATTGATTGTTTGTACTCAACAATGGTATGAAAATATAACGAATTCTAGTAGATGTTTTCACATTATAATAAATTTAAATCACTTTTAAATGTTGAACGATACTTATAAAATAGAAATACCATTTAAACATAAAAAGGCGTTTTGTAATTTTCGTTGCTCCAACCATAAATTAGGTATAGAAATAGGCCGACATAATAATATCCCAAGGGAAGAACGTCTGTGTACAACTTGTAATGATAGTATAGATTGTGAATTCCATGCTTTCTTTATATGTAAAAAATATAAACAAATCCGTGATAAGTATTTATTCAATTGGTATTTTGGCGGAAAAGAACTACATGATTTTTATGTATTAATAGGTACACGTGATATAATCACTTTAAGGAAGCTTATGTTTTATGTATATGTTTTAATGGATAACATAAACAACTAGTCTTTTTTCGCATTAATAAACATTGTTAAGGTGACGCAACCATATTACTATATTGTTGTATGTATGCTATGTATTTTGGGTCTGAGGCCTTTGAACACAAATAAAGTTATTTGAATCTTGAATCTTTATAAAATTTCGACTTTAGAGTTTCCATGTTAACAGTCATGACATCTACATAAACTGAAATGAGAAAGTGGTGAACTAAGACCAACACTTGCAGCTGCACCGTAAAAATGTAACAGAGACGTCCACTTCTAGGGCATAATAGATAGACCAGAAGCTATATATACATTATGCATTATTATATCTTGTATTTCAATATACACAAGACTAAATGGAGTAATAATGTATTTTAGTCAAATCTGCGTAATACCAAGTGGTGTGTAATTGTCTCTTTCGACTTCGCGCAAGAGTTGCCATTCCTTGACGAAACATCTACTATATAGAATACTGTATATATATGAACAGTGTATATGTCTACAATTACGTGCTTTTTATATGCTATCATTTTTTTCTACTACCGGTAAAATGGATATGTTCAGTTACTATGAACCTAGTTATTTATTCGGCTTCTATTATATATAACAAATCAAAATGTTTTTGTAGTTTAACGCACAAGAGTTATAACTAAGTATTACTAACAAGTTAATCCTAACTTTATTTTTAACATTATGTTTCCTTATGAACAGTTTGTGATAAATATACATTGATAAGATGAGATAAGATAAGATCTGTTTATAGTGACTCTAATTTTAACATTCTTGGGTTTTTAACAACAACAATGATAATAGTGATAATAAGAGTAAATTTTGTCAAATTTCTGTAAATCAATTTATATATAGACATTATAGAAGATTCATAATTATCTATAATTTTGTTTGAAAATTGTAAGGACTTAGTGATCTTCATGTCACAATTCGTTTTATTAGTAACCATCACCAATTTCTTTAAGATATGTATTTTAAGCCTATACTGTAACGTGTATTAACTTTTGGACTTTACCTGTATAAGTTTCCTTTTGTTTTTGTTTGACTTTATATTTTTGCATATTATCATTTTGTACTCAAAATTCATCCTACTTACTTGAAGTAAAGGGTTTGTAAAACATTTTTCAAGGATGTAGCCCTACATCAAGTGGTACTAGACACAAGATAAAAGGGCACAGGTTTCCAGACTATGGTTTTTCATGGGCGAGTCGAGCACGATTTGAAAAATATTTATGATCAGTAGTTTATATTATATAAATATTATACAATATCTATATATATAATAATATTATATAAAATATCTATATATTTATATATGTGTGTAAATGTTGGGTGTTTTTGTTGTCCAACTTTGTGTCATTTTTTATAAAGTTTGCTACAATTGTTGGTTTTTGTGGTCCAACTTTTGTCATCTATTATAACGTTTGCTACAATTGTTTTCTACGGAAACGTATAGCGACCACCTCTATATGTTAGTTAAAACAGAATTTTTGACAATTTATTTAATACATATTATATACCTAACCAATTTTTACAAACTTACTTGATCTGATATATTTATCTAGTAATATCTACAGCCCCTGCATGTTGGTAAAAACAGAATTTAAGACAATTTATTTTACACACGATATATATTTGACAATATTTACAATGATATTTGATCTTGAATATATATCATTTACTAAATCTGCTGTTTATATTGCTGGATTCAAATTTATGTGACATTTTTCTGTTCATTTATATGTATTAGTTTTATATATTGAGGTTTTTTATTCGCATACCCCTATCATTATAAAATATAATATAACATATTTTACAATTTATATTTGATAATATGTTAATAAGCATAAAATAAGCTACTGAAGTAGTACCTGATGTAAATTATTAATCATAGAAACCATTATATTTTTGTAAGATATATAATATATAGCTTAAAACGAAAACTATTGACAAATTTACCATTTTAAATGTATGTACAGAGGATGATACATGAAAAATATTATATAAAAAGGAATATTCGACCAGTTGATGTTATTATAGGAACATAGATCCTAAAGCGCAAGCGATATTTCTTCTTATATTATGTGTGACACGAGAAAAGTCAGACATTTGTATTGATAAAGGCAGCAATTAATTCAAGTAATATTGTTAAACATACATAATACGTATTTTTTGTAATCTTTCGTACGTTTTTATCTTATAATGCAAGATAAACTACTTTTAACTTTTTGACAAAATGAAAAAATAAAACACTTACATCTTTTTAGATATGTTATTCTTTCCTCAAATCATATTTGCATATAACAAACATACTATAAAACTGTAAAAAAAAGTCATTTGATATATATCATATAGGGATGGTCGCTATACGTTTCCGTAGTTTTCTATATAAAAGCGTATTTTAAGTTTTTGGTTAATCTTTTGATTAAATCATAATCTATTATTAAACAATAAAGACGACCAGTATCATGCTGAACATTGTTTATAATGATGCAAAGACTTTATTGTTAAATAATTTTAAGACTTTTAGTTGCTGGTGTAATCTGGAACAATCCATTATTAAAATTGTTAATATTCTTGTTGCATATCGATCTAGTCAGTCGACAAAATTGTCAACATTTTATTGTACATAATGAACATCACTTACTTGGGCTGGTGACACTTGTTATAATATTTTGCGTATATGTATTCGGGTGACTTGCTTGGGCTTGTGACAAATGATATGTTTTATTACTATTTCATTAAATATCATAGGTTGGTTAGCTTCAGTCAAAAAAATACCATTAACCAACTTTTTACCTTCGGGAACTCTCTGTTAAAGAAGCCCTTTATTGGTAAGGGTTTCAAGATCATTAACCTTAGTCTTCTCTCCTTTGCATTGATATGTGGGGAAAAGCTAGTCTAATTCTAGCTTTTATGGCGTTTTTCGTACGAAACCCTCACATTTCTTACTATTATAGTAGAATATGTTTTTGTTTACTACAGTTTTTTTCTCTTGCAAATAATCCTTTTATATTTAAGCACCTCCCCAAATTGTCAGCATTTTTCCAACTGACTCAAGATTTTTTTTAAAAAATTGATTTAACAAAACTCTATCTTGTTTAAAATATAATATCCTTTTTCTTAAATTTTTCTTAAAGAGATTCACGTTTAAGCTCTTTGAAATTATTTTAAAATGTCTACAACAACATATATATTAGTTTGTAACGTATGTTATGTAAAATAATTAATTGTAAAATGAATGCATTATGTAAAAAGGAAAAGTAAATAAAAGGGCCTGTAGTCCAAACGACGATAAATGTCCAAAAAATGACGATAAATGTCTCAATCGCCGATAAATGTCCAAAACTCATTTGACGATAAATGTCCAAAAAATAACGAAAAATGTCGCAACAAAGTAGGTGCTCATAAATGTCCAAATCGGTTAACGATTAATGTCTCAACTTTTCATATGTTAATTTGTAATTTATTGTATTGGATACTGTAACAGTCTATCCAACTAACCCGTGATTTTACCCTCTGGTTTACCCCCGACGTAAAATGTATCATACATTGTTGCAGATCCGGATGGGGCGCGGGGGTAATGTGCCTTCTTAACTCACCGAAGCAATACGTTTTAGCATTGTTTGTGTTCTTCAATATTTTTTGTGCCCCATATAGCGTTGCCATTGTCCGTCCGAGTGTCTAAGTGTCCGTCCCGAAAGTTTGTTAACGGTATAGGGGCGTGGACAGAGTTGCATATTCCTTTACTGTCAAGTGGACAAAAGTTAAGAAAAATATGCAAACTCTATCTGGCAAACAAAGCAGTTAACCTGTATAAACCATGCGAGCTAATCAAGGGGTTAACTGCATTGACAGTTAAAATCTGACCTACTGATTCAAAGTGCCGACCTTGACAGGATGACGCATTTGCTTGTCGGGGGATATGGTTCGACAATGGTCGTTATAAGCATATACGCAACACGTGTTAAATGGGTTTTGTGACTTTTCTCTTAAGTGCTGCGAAGACGGTCCTTCTCATGCTACATTGATTTAAGACATTTGTATTTGATTATTACTCATTCGCGCGTGGTGGACTGAACGCCACTGCGGGGCCACCACCTTATAAATACAGAGTTTTGAAAGGCTACTTACATGTATCCCTCCAGTGTCGACCCAGATCAGTTTGCACGCAAATGCGTCACCAGATGAG
Source organism: Ruditapes philippinarum (assembly GCF_026571515.1). NCBI lineage: Eukaryota > Metazoa > Mollusca > Bivalvia > Venerida > Veneridae > Ruditapes > Ruditapes philippinarum. The sequence continues at coordinate 112,029 of NW_026853488.1, forward strand.
GGTATGCGCTATTAAACACCAGTAATTGGTAGTTAAGGTTTTGTTTGTCCCTACAGTGTGGCACTTTCAAGATCAACCTACATGGTTATACATGAATATAATGTATATATAATCAAGTAAATGAAGTAACTGCTATATTACCATTTTACAGCTTCTGATTGGCTATAATTATGTCGTGGGAACAAGATAATTATTTCGTGGGAACAATATATTATCTCGTGGGAACAAGATAATTATTTCGTGGGAACAAGATAATATCTCGTGGGATCAAGATAATATCTTGTGGGAACAAGATAATATCTCGTGTGAACAAGATAAATTAAGACACCCATGTGTCACATCTGTGCCACCGTAATAGACACTTGACGTAATAGTATGTTTTATTGCTGTGCTGGTTGGATACAAACATGTAAATTTAAAAATTACTTATATGTCAAATATTAACTTAACAATATTATATAAATAACACATGGCTGTCATTTTGCATTATGCTTACTGGTTACTAAAGCAATTATCGTTTTTATCAATACAGAGTTATGTAAGAGTTATGCACCCCAGGGTGATATAAGAAATATTCCCCGGGAAATATATTCTAGGAGGGTGATATTTGATCAGAACACATTGTAGGCCTATTGGAGTTTTACATTGAAGGATATATTGAGGTATAATGATTTATAAATAGCATATTGCTGTCGGGGTGATAGAGGATATTGTCAAGACGAGAACTGGTATATTACACCGAGGCGCAGCCGAGGATAATATGCCAGTTCAAGGGTTGGCAATATCCTCTATCACCCCGACAGCCATATGTTATTTATTTTATTAACCGAAAAAAAACTCTTAGGTCAGCAGTCTTTGCCTGAAAGAAAATACAGATCATCATCTCACAATTATATCGATTTTGATCTGTAAATGTTCGATATACACAAAAATAGTATAATGTATATAAATAAAAACAAGAGACAGACAGACAGACTAGGAAATAAATAATATTATGCTAACTGGGTACAAAGGCATTATCGCTTTATGAGTGAGTTACGTAAGAGTTTTTGCTCCAAGGTGATATAAGAAATATTCCCCGGGGAATATATTCTAGGAGGGTGATATTCGATCAGAACACATTGCAGCCCTATGGGAGTTTTACATTGAAGGATATATTGAGGTATAATAATATGCATGTTTAAATGACACCATCATATAGCAATTGTAATGTTACTATTCGAATACTACGTAATATTTATTTTAATTTGTTGACAAAAACTTTTAACATTTCTTCTCCATTCGACAAACGTTATTTTGAAATTATCACAATTTGTCAATGAATAATAGGTGTTTGTGCGTTACGTATGTGATATATAATCGATATAATATGTACCCCTGTGCATCCCAGTGTCGTTGACGTTCAGCATCACCAGAAGAGATTTCAAGACACAATTCTATGAATATTCAAAAGTACCAATCTAATAGTAACAACCATTTGTGTACGTAAAGACAAATTCATCAACTGTTAAGAAAATTATTAGTTTATGTGCATCAACTGAATAAATGAATACGGTAGAAATAAGCATATCTCATTTTCTGTCCAAAATGTTTCACATTTTCAAGTTATATTAGTGTTCACTATTAATCAAACTGCGCTTTAGTCGTGAAAATAACTCAAAACCTGATTAATACATTCTCAAAAAACGTAGAATAAATTAATTCTGTCGATAGACTTCAGCAATTTGATGGTAGAAGCAAGAATATACTTTAAATATAGATGAATTATTATTGTACACATACCACTTGCTCATTAGTCAACGTTTTATTCTGCAAATCATTTTCAAAAGTACATGTACAAATGATGTCTGTACCAAATTCATATTTATGATACTTTCAAATCAATACTTATCTTGAAATCCAATTGATATACATAATGAATTATGTAATTATTTTTCCAACATAGTCACTTTAAAGGAACAATTGATAATAAATGCAACATATATGTTTAACTTATTTTATTTATGGTTGGCATAAAATTTCCGTCATGACTGGTCATTAAGTAACATAAAGTTAATAGAGTTTGAACCTTTATATAAAATAGAATATTATAAAATAGGTTTTGCTTCGTCATCGATTGCAAAAACCTGTAATTTTATGTTAGATTTTCGCCATATCGACGGCTGAATAAGAGCATTAAATATTCCAGACAATCTGTTATAGAATAATATTAACAATTACATGTATATCAATTATAATATTATATGACTTAATACTCATATCCCCCAACAGTCGGAAGTGGACATTTTATATATTTTTAAATTATATGCTTCGGTAGCTTAATATGTTTTTTCAGATATTAATCAATTAAAAAATTATGTTTTCGAAAAAAAGACAATGTGCTGAAAAATTTGCCAGATATGATAAAACTTTGATATCCCGAAGCTTATAAAATAATATTTTATTAAATATTTATTCAATAAAAATTAAAGTTAAATTTTGAAAAGACTTGATACAGCCATTTTTATATATAAATACATTTATTCAAGCATATCACGATCAAAAACTGCCATAGAATGTCTAGGACATTCCCAAACCAGGAACAATTACTCAAACAGTTTGATCGTATATTCGTCTTAGGAATACTTGGCCGCCTACGTAAAACCCCTTTTTTAAGAGGAACCGTAGCATCCGTTGGCATGCACGGAGGAAACCTCCTCAGACTATTCCTCGGTTACAGGTTATCTAATGACTATTCTACAAATATCCGAAAGTCAGTAGCATCCCACAGGTGTTCGAAATGTTTATGCTTATGTACTGGCCAGTTAAATGTATGTTTTGAACCGACGTCGGATTCAAATGACAGGGGTCTGGCAGTCGACGTTGGTAAATTTCCGGATGTCGCAAAACAAATATTGACTGTTGAAATGATAATTCCAGCCATGACGAAGAAGGGCTAAGTATCGCGGCGGTCATTATTACCTGAAAACAGAAAAAAGAGACAACAGCAAAGCAAATGGGAAGGGCGGGTGGGTATTTTTCCGTGTTAGTTCACGGCAGCTTCTGGAGCTCGGAGACTGGATCGAAAAGGAATTTGCAGAAGCGTGCTCGGTTTATATGTATACCCAGTCTACTAAGCATGCGCGAACGAGATTGAATGACTTGTTAGGAGGAGGAGCCAATTATACAGGTCATTGCAAAAATACTGTGACGTATAGTGTAAAAATAAAGAGTTTAAACTCAAGCGCTTAAACTGAATATTATTGTGTATTTTATTGAACAGATCACCTATAACAGTGATTTTACGGGTGATTTGCTACTCAAACCTTCCTCGGGTAAGTCGAAGAAGACTTTTAAATATGAATACCAATTCTACACTTGAGTTCACCTTGACTGAATATAGCTATACGTGTAGAGTAGCGCAATGCAGATGTTATCAAGATATGTTTGTAAAACACGTATGCCCCCTTAAACACAGCCAATTTGATATTATAACATTAGATTTTTAAATGTGTATAAAAATGCATAGTAAATTTGTTATGGAATACATGTATATCATTGCCATGGGGCAGAACCAATATGACCAATGGGTCCATGAATTGAGTAAACCCTGTAGTTGTCAATGAGACAATGTTACACAAAAAATTTCTTCTAAAAAAAAGGGTTTTTTCAGGGTTTGAGATCATTTGGGGACCTTTACCTTTGCCCACTGCCCCCCAAAAATCACAAAGGGGTCTTTTTACTATTTTTATGCCCAACCTCCACACCGTTTATAAAGGACCATCGGGCCAAAGCATTGTCTAGTTTTTTGAGCGGGAAAGGGGTATGGGTTCTACGGACCACGGACCAAACCAAACCGGGACATGGCAAAGAAAAGGATACCCCCAAAATTTTCTTCAAAGGGGGGGTTTAAATAACTTATTTTTTGACTTTTTTCTTGGGTTTACCCGGTTCCCCTTTAATCCCAACCCCCCAAAGATTTTTTAGTTTTTTTTTTAAATTTTTTTCGGGGGAAAAGTGCATATACGGGAAAGACGCCCCTTTTACAGAGGCGCCCCCGGGTTCTTTTAAGTGCCCGGGGAAAAGGGCCCCAGTGAATGCACCTGGGTTTTTAATTTAAATTTTTTTTCCCCTTTAATAGAAAGGGAGTTTAGACTGTTTTCCAACATTAAAATTTTACATTGTATTTTAAAAAACCTTTTTTAAAACCCTTTTTAACAATCTCACAAGCTAGATTTTCCCGGGGGTGGGTCGGGTACCCAGGAAGGGACCGGGGTACTTTCCGTAACCTTTCGGCAACGCCCCGGGATTGTTTAAAGGGGCTCTGCCGGGGCTTTTACCGGTGATGTCGGCACTCTATCTGACCGTCCCGGGCCCTCTGCCGCCCATCACCCGGGGCTGGGCTAACATGGTTTTCCCCAGCTTTTTTTATCTTTTTTGATCGAAAAACTTAACAGCTTTTTGAATTTTCTGTTTAGGTAAAATTCGTCGTCCACTTACTATCTGTAATATCCGTAGTCAACTGGACTCTGCATGGATGGCCCGGAGTTCATCCTGGTTGTTATAAGTATGGAAATTGGGTATCGCCGTAGTTTTACCGGGGTAATTGAGACTGCAACAATATTTTCATCCCAGATCGTCTGGGGTGGTCCTGGGCTTTGCCGGGATGCTGGTTAGAACGCTACTTAAATCGGTACTTTTAATCCCTTTGGAAACCTTTATAACTGGCTGATTTGCATTACTGTTGATCATAGAAATAAGTGCAATTAACATATGAAAAGTTGAGACATTTATCGTTAACCGATTTGGACATTTATGAGCACCTAATTTGTTGCGATTTTTTTCGTTAATTTTTGGACATTTATCGTTAAAGGAGTTTTGGACATTTATCGGCGATTGAGACATTTATCGTCAATTTTTGGACATTTATCGTCGTTTGGACATTTTTCGACGTTTGGACATATATCGGCGCTACAGGGCCTTAAACGTGGTTAAAAAAAAAAATATTATAGTAGAATTCGATTAATTATTATTCCTACATGTGTATTTTTCTATATTGTATTACGTTGCATGATATTGATGTATGTACTATTCTTAGCGAATGCTTAAGTATTGTTGGATAAAGCAATAAATAGAGGCCCTACCTTATAGTATGGAATGGCCATTAAACACAATTTGATAGTTTGTTATTCCTCGCGTGGCTGTTCATAAATATAAGCTATGCCGAATAGCATCAGCGAACTTTATAAGCCGCCACGTGAGGTACGGGTTTTAGCTTTTCGTAGAAACGGCTGAACGGATAATAGCCCTCCATAAAATCGTTTTGAACCAGTTAGCAATTTGTTTGTTTGTTTGTTTGTTTGTTTCATTTTACGCCTTTTTCAACAGTATTTCAGTCATATAGGCGGGTAGTTTCGTAACCATCGTTCCTGGAGAGTTACATCAGTACTAGACAACCTTCCTCCGCGCTAAACTACCAAAGCATCTCCCGGGGATCGAACCCACGCCAGAGAGGTACCTGGATTAGAAGTCATCGACTCTAACCCCTCGACCACGGAGGCGGTTAGTTAGCAATTACTTAGACGCGTAGAAGGAGGAAGCAAACATTTTTACCCTCCCCCATCCCCTTCAACACAACAAAATTATAAGGGTCTCAGTGTAACCGACATAATTATTTCAGTGGTTGTTAGAAAGAAAGGCAATATTAATTTTTATTATATTATACTTTCTGTAACAATTGAAATGTTAATAATTATGTAAGGTGGCGTTTTGTAATGAAACCCTCGCATTTCTTACTTTTATAGTAGAATTCGATTAATAATTATTTTTAAATGTGTATTTTCTATATTGTATCAATTTGCATAATATTGATGTATGTACTATTCTTTGCACATGTTTAAATATTGTTGGTTAAAATTATGAATGGAGGCCATGACGTTTTTCTTACGAAACCCTCACATTTCTTACTATTATAGTAGAATTCGATTAATCATTATTCCTTCATGTGTATTTTCTATATTGTATTAAGATGCATAATATTGATGTATGTACTATTCTTTGCACATGGTTTAGTATTGTTGGTTAAAACAATAAATAGAGGCCATACCTCATAGTATGGTATGGTCATTAAACACAATCTGATAGTTTGTTTCTCCTTGCGTGGCTGTTCATAAATAGATCTTACGGGTATTATTAACGTTTTCACGTATATTAAAAGCTAACAGTATAATACATTTTACATTTTGATTACCACGAACAATCTTTTTGGGAAAAACAAGGACTTTGATTTAAAGTAGTTTTTTTCAATTTTTTTTAAAAATTAAACTTAATTTGTTGTACATTTTTACAAATAACTGCTGGCGAGCAGTGACTTTTTTAAACAGTTGCCCGGATGTATAATTTAATTTTCATAAAGGAGCAATACCATTGTGTAGCTTTTTCCCCGGTGTCGTTTTCAAATTCGAACGGGAAAAATCACAGTAATGACTCATGAGGGCCAAAAATTCAATTTAAAATTTCGGGGAAAAATCCCCTTTTCCAATTTTGGCATATATTTTCTTTAAAATTTTTTTAATATTTTATTTTTACAGGGTTAAAAAGAACCCTGTTTAATACAGCCCCATTCTTACATAAAATGTATAAATATTAAACATAATCAGTACACATTGCTGTTCTTTACACTCCGAATATCGACGACGAAAATATTATGACAAAGTCGTAAAAGGACCCAGACAATTCTGGCTGGAAACTCTACATGTAATGTTCATTTTTCATTGCCGTGTTTTGATATGTAATATCATTTGAACAAACGATGGACAATTCAGAGTTTAAAGCTGACAATTTCAACAAATAAACCTGGTTAGATATTATGGTATAAGTACATTAATTATATCTTGGTATTGCCTGAAAAATGTGCATTAAATTAATGTTTAACTTAAAGAACTAGTAACATAATGTCCTTATTAAATGGAATATTTGCAAACTATTGCTACCCAGCCACAAAGAAATTATAAATGCATCATACTTTATTCTGGTTCCCTGTCTACATTTACTACGGAACTAGTGTAAGGGCAAGGAACTCTAGACTACTTATGGAATCTATTAAATGGAACGATTTTGACATTTTTCCACTTTCAGAATATATATACATTACAGAATGGACTCAGTATGAATCGCCGACATTTATTTTACACGTTTCATGTAAATTTTGTCGTTAAAAATAACACGTATACAATGTACCCATACTTGAATGTACGCGAAGTTGTGAATGTGAGCGTTCATTTTCTGGTGTACCCAATGGATCTCCGTGGTTACCCGCTCCATTGTTTAAGATGGTACATATGTGTGCCAGCAATAACATTGAGACGGAGGTAGCCCATGTCGGAACCGTACATGTTATAGTTAGAAATCAACACAATAATCACCGCCGGCGAACAACTTGGAATCGATCTTTGAAACTTGGCTCTTGTGTCCCGGGACGCCTCAACGTAAATGTAATAACCTAGAAATAGTCAAACATGGTGTGTTTCTTACAATATAGAAATCTTATAACTACTGTTATGCAAAAATTCCATCAAAATGTAAGTATTAGAATTAGATGTTGTATTACCTAAAATATTTTTAACATATAGTGTTTTCTTTAAAAAAAAACTTTTTAAAAGCCTAGTTTTCTAAATATTTAGTACAATTTGTTTTTAAGTTAACAATGCTTTTTTTTCGTTAAAATGTTTAGTATTATAGTTGCATATATTTTTGTAATTCATCTGAAATATTATAATATTTTGTAAAAAATGAAACAAACCCGGGGATTAATATGTCCAATCTTAAACCGTTTCATATTAAAAAAAGTTAATTTTTTATGTTGTGAGAGTTTTTTACCTGTAGAAGAACCATGAGCGTCGTTTGTTGGCCCTGTATGTGAACTTGGTGTAGCTTACCCTTATGTCTTACCCACTTGTTCTGATCTGAGTGTGGCTCCGTCCACAGTGACAGAAGTTATTGTTGGAAGGTACACACGTCAGCTGTATATAACATTGTATATGTCTTATTTAACTTATTATGACTTGAAGAAAAAAACAAACCATATTAATACAGAATTTATGCGTTACATTCTTATGTTTGTTTCATTTTTTTCATAAATTTTTATATTTTAAAATTACATATTGTTATGTTATACATTTATAATGATTCTTATTATTTGGTAGCATATAGAAGCAAACTAAACCTCAGAAATGAATACACTCTTTATTCCGTAAAAGGCCAATCATGTGTTTTAAAAATGATGTTATATAATGGATGAAAAAGTAGTAAAATGCCTATTACCTTAAGGAAACAGTGCTGATTGTAAAGTTTTTTGTCGAGAAGCAAAATTTACTCAAAGCGGTATTTTGACTTGCATACACAATTCTTAATTCATAACTATACAAATTGCAAAAACCGCAAAAGAAGCTAGGGATTGCTCAGTAAATTTTTAGGCCAATTTGGTACGTTTTTCGAAACATTTAGGTCCCATAAAAATCAAAATTTCCCCTTTTTGAAATAAACATAAACCTAATATTTGCGGAGGGGCTAAATTAGGCCTTTTAAACGAAAAACTATTTTCCACTGTATATTTATAAGATTATAAGTTTCTGTTGCAAAAAATGAAAAAATAAGAAAGAACTATTTCAATTCCCCGTCTATAATAATGTTCAAAAAACCAAAAATATGAGGTTGTTTGGCTAATTTTGTTGAGAAAAAAGTGGCATACCGCGCTTAAGAAAACGAGCAACTTTTTTTAATTTATTATCTTACAGCCTGTTGGAGGTCTTGCAGTTGTGAATTGGTGGGCGTTGTGACAAATCCAGTCACTTGACTTTCCGCTGGCGGGTACTTTGAATACAGTCGTACAGAAGTTGGATTTCTTTGACATCTGTATCACTAGACACGACTCTCTGACCAATAGTTCACTTCCAGATTGTTTTTGGAATAATGGTTTTTTTTCCTTGAACGGTCAATAGCAAATGCCCATATGCGCTGTAGTGCATGATACTGCCATAGTCGTAGGGTTGTCCCAACATATCGATATAACCAACTGGGTATTTGTTGAAAAATTTTCCTTCATGTCCTCAAAATATTGAAACAAAAAATTCATAAAACCTTGCATGTACACATAATAGGTTTAAGGAAAAAAGCCCCCGTTGCTTACTGTTAAACGTTAATGCTTTCAAGATAGGCTCAGGCGTGTAAAATTATTCGTGCGAAAGCAGTTACTAAAAAGCTGATCATGTTGGAAAGCCTTTTTAACTAAGATTTTTTTCAATTTTGCACTTCTTTTCATTGCGCTTAACCATTGTATGAAGTTGCAATGAATTCTAAACATTAGCTTTTAATTTATGCACCAGACAAGGAAAAGGAACAAAGGGCAATAACTCTACAAATGCTGAAGATGGAGTTGTGGTAATTGTACATTGCACTTCCTCTCGTTGCCCTTGATCATTGCATGAAGTTGGGTTGAATTCCAACGACTAGCTTCAAAGTTGAACAAAACTTGTAACGAAGGGCAATGACTATGTAATTAGTCCAAATAGTAATGGTTCTTGTGCACTGCACTTCATATCACTGCCCTTAACATTGTATGAAGTTTCATTGAATTCCAATCATTAATTTTTAAGTTAGGAACTGGACAATAGAAAATAACCATAGGGCAAAAACTCTTAAATGAGTCAAAAATGAGTTATAAGTTCTGTGCACTGCGCTTCCACTCAATATACGTGACCATTGTATGAAGTTGTATCAAATTCCAACCATTAGTCTTCAAGTTATGCTCCGGACAAGGAAAATTATAAAGGGCAATAACTCTGAAAATACTCGAGATGGAGTTATTGTTTAATGCACTGCACTTCCTCTCAATGTGCTTGATCTTTGTATGAAGTTGTATTGAATTCCAACTATTGGTCTTCAAGTTTTGCTCCGAAAAAAATAAAACATGGGAAAAGTAACAAAGGGCAATCACTCTGAATTAATTTAGATAAAGTTATGATTCTTGTGCACTGCACTTCGGCTTATTGTCTTTGACCATAGTATGTAGTTGTTTTGAATTCCAACCAGTAATTTTCAAGTTATGCTACGAACAGGAAAAGTAACAAAGGACAATAGCTCTGTAATAAGTCAAGACAGAGTTATGATTCTTGTGCACTGCACGTCCTCTCAAAGTGCTTGATCATTGTATGTAGTTGTACTTAATTCTAACCATTATTCTTCAAGTTATGCCCCCGGACACGGAAAATGCCCCAACGGACCCTCTGGGGCCCCCGGGAAAAACCGACCGGGCTTGGGGCCATCCGGGGGACTCTTATATGGGATGTACCCCCCAAATTTTTCAAAAAAATGCTATATTAATTTTTTCAGCCCTGATTTGGGGAAACAAATGAAAAAGACATATAATAAAAGCATTTTTCCTTTCTAATATTACCTTTAAATCGATTTTTAAACATAGTTATCTTTTTTCTGTTCTACTCCCCCATGCCAAAAAACCCAAGCGGTGCCCAAAAACTCGTCCCCTTAATTTTTTCCTTTTGCGTTCACATCCATGTCCAATAGTAACACTTGACTGCGTCCAATATAACCAACTGGTGTGTGGCACCTTTAACATGTCCATATAAGCAAATATTAGCCTTTTTACATGAAAAATATATATACATATGTGTATATTTTGCAATGGCAAATATACTGTAAATGAACATTCATGGCGTTATAAATTTGAAAAAATGAAAATGTGTGTCAATTGATACTAACCCGGTTCCTGTTACAAATTTGACGAAACCTTTTTCGCCTGCATGAGGTTTAAAGTGAATACATGTCTTTCCGTTGACCTTTGTCCTCGTTTCAATCTCATTCATGGCTTGATGAAAGATGTTTTTAACGGTTTCAGCTGAAATATGAAATAAAATATGATCTTATCTTGGTCTGATGGATGACGACGATCATGACGATGAAGAGGAGGTGGAGCAATGACAGTCACGAATTATAATGAAGAGGTTAGAAAAGACGAAAAGATCCTGGTGATTATGATAATGAGAAGGGGGGTAAGAAAGAGGGGCTGAAAGAGGTGGGTGGCGACGAACATGATCAGGAAGAAAAAGATGATAAAATTGTTTTGTTTTTAATAATGCTTGACTATAAGCGATGGCGATGATGAATACAAAAGAATGTTTTTGTAATGATGAACGTTTGATTTAGACAACCATTATCAAGTGTGTACTTACAACGTCAAAATGGAGCTTCTTGTGAGAATGATCTAACGTGAAGAAGTTACTTTCAAAGATTCATAGTCGCGTATGCTTTTTTGTCTGTTGACAGACAGAAAGGAACACTCTGGTTCGTTATATTACTATTGCTTATCTTGACGCAGATTAAACAATTTCTCAAACACTCAAATGAAACTAATTACATTACTTACGATATGATGATTGGATTTCGCTATGGCAACAATACCATTGGCCCATCTCCTTCTTCTACGGCAATAGCATTTCTGTGCTTAAATACAAAAAGTAAACAAAAATTGTTATACTTCCCACAAAGAAAATACAACTGTAAATCAGTTTTTAACAATTATTTCGTCAAAATAATTGAGTTAAAGTTTTTCAAAAACACAACTTGCATTTCACACGTTAAATGGAATTTTTTACGTTTTTATGTGAGTTGTAACTACACTAATTACTAAAAAACAGTCTCTTAGGCGCAGAAGACGTTGTAGAAGATTGTTTTTTAAAAAGAACACAACTTTAAAAAGTTTTCACCCTGCATTAAAGTTAATTTACCATCCCACAAACTTAAAGTACACAGAACCCGTGGGGTTGAGTTTGGGAGCTGAGACTTATTTACCCAAAGTTTGGTAAACTGTTTTCTTTAAATCTAACGTTCGGTATTTCTACATGATCATGGACTGAATATAGATATAATTTCCAATCGACGTGCATGAGATATGAAAAAAAAAAAAAAAAAAAACACAAGAATACCGAATAAAAAGAATATGCGGAAACTCACCATTTGGGGTTTCTCCGGGCAGGAGGTCAATATCACCCTCGAAAAGACCCGAATTCTCCTCGGGATTATCATAAGCTTTCTCTTAAAATAATACAAAAATAATACAAAATTACGCAAATGATGTAAATAATACAATTACATGAGATGCAAAAGTAATAACAAGCAATGCAACGGGTAATACACCAGTTTGAACAATATATACAAAAATATTGTAATAAGTACAAATAATGCAAGTTATACGATCAATGCAAACATTGCAAATAATACAATGTTATAAAAGTGGAAATAACATAAGTAAAACAATGAAAGCATTTGATACCGTTAGAACAAATAAGGTAAATGATACTAAAAAAGTAAATTTCAAAAACTATGCAATTGATGAACATGATGCTATTCAATTAGTGCTAAATAGTGCAGGAAAAGCTACGTATGCTGTTACTATAAAAGTTGTGCTATGTTAAGTTTATAAAAAAAATATTTGCGAAATGATACAAAAATTGCAAATGGTACAAGTAATGTAAAGTCCACAGAAATGCAATAGATTTACTACACGAATAATGTAAAAAAAGAAATAATGAATATTATATGGAAATGTATGGAAAAAAGAGCCATATTTAGAAATGTGTAAATAATGCAAATAATTCAAATTACTAAATAAAGAACAACTAATGCGTTTCTTTAAAATATGTAGAAATGAAACAAAAAAACAGAATTGTTGCATTAAGTAAGCTTTATTATATCACCCAGAATTATCATATTTTTCTTAAATGAAGCCGCGTTCACGACAAAACCAACATAGTGCGTTTTGCGACCAGCATGGATCCAGACCAGCCTGCGCATCCGCGCAGTCTTGATCAGGATCCATGCAGTTCGCTATCAGTTTCTCTACTTGTAATAGACTTGGTAACGAACAGAGCATGGATCCTGATCATACTGCGGCGGGATGCGCAGGCTGGTCTGGAATTCCATGCTGGTCGCAAACCCACTATGTTGGTTTTGTCAGACGCGGCTCATATAAATTTAATCATTCATTCACCTATATATGTGTATATGGCAAATATATTTATACATGTATATAGTATATATTTATGTTCATGACCGCAGTAGGTTCTGCTATTTTCCACATTCGTTATCAATGTAAGGCCTCGTTCGTTATCTCTATTTTTCGTGAAATGATTAAGTTCATGTTTCTAAACTAGGCACTGGCGTGACAGTATCAGAAAGTTTTTTTGTTTCTAAGTGATGTCTTATATAGTTCAATAGTTCAGTCACCTGTTCTGCCTTTGTTTCAAACTTTGTATTACATTTTATATTGATGAAATATTTTCAATATGAGAACGGTTATAAGTAAATAGAAAAAATATATATTTTGAAATTATACTTTATTTCATTACAAGTTAAGATCAAGTAAAACTAGAATTATGAATAATAGAAATGTAGTTGTTCAAAGCATTTTTTTAAAAAAATTGTATTGACAGGCAATGGTCTAGATTAACGACTTGAAATTATATAAAATCCAATCTCTTTTATAAAATAAATAGGACAACAGCTGTGTGACTGTGTTATATATACATGCACTAACAAAGTGAAAATTTGGGAATGAAACAGTTATGAAGATTTTACTCTTTTACTTGCTAAATTTGTTCAATGGTTTGCCCAGTTTTTGAATTTTTAATTCGTACGATTTTAAGAGAATTCAATATAAAAATATATAAATAAATATAAAGAATGATAGAAATCCTCGTGCAGGACAGGCCAGGTCCTTTACTGGTAATAAATGTCGTATTCGCTTTTCAGTGGCAACATTATTAACAGTTAAAATCTAATAAATTGTTTAATTCAACATAACTTCTTCTAGCTTTTTTTTAAGTTTGTGAATTTTTTAATTTAATTTTTACGATTTCGTTAGAGTTTTAATGTTAACTTTTCCATTTCCTTAGGAGTTCAGTTTTGGAAAAATAAGCCGGTTAGAACTTTTAAAAACAGTAAAAACATCGGATTTCAAATGTAGTTCGATCATTGGTTTAAAAAAAAAGAGATGTTTTAAAGGAAAGAGGAAACACTTTCAGCTTCTATAAATCTGTTTTCAATACTTTTTTAATCCTTTTGATTCTGATTCCATTTTATCATGAGTGTTTGATATTTAAATATTATTTTTTCTTCATTTTGCAACTTTCATACCATTTCAAAAGGTTTCATTAATTTTGCATATTGTACCCAGTTTGCAAAAAGAAAGTTTGCATTGGGTTTTACAGGGGATATTTTGTATACATTTTGAAAGCAAAATTATTTGATTGGCATAATTGATTACCAACATTTTGCAGAAATGGTATTGACTACATGATTTGGTCTATATTTTATTGAACTTTGAAAACAATCAGAATATTGACTACGTGTGAGCTAAGGGGTGAAAATAAAGTTGAAGAATTGTGCTTTTTGTAAATACGTTTCTGCTTTTGGATACTTAATTTTTTTACAAACATAATTCAATACCAAGTCCATATGATGTTAGGTCAATTCCATGTAGTATCGAACACTTTAGTTAATCCATTTACGTTATAGACGCAACAAATACAGATTAACTTTCACGTAATTGGACAAAAAAGTTTAAAAGTCACAATTCTGCAACTTTAATTTTTCGCCCTTCCGCTATTTACACGAAGCCGCAATCTGACAATTATCAAATTTCATTACTGAATAAACCGTTGTATGGACCATACATTTCTAATAATTTTGATACCAAATGTGCTAATATTTTACTCAAGTTAGTATTACTAAGAATTTACTAAGAATTTCCAAGTAAAAAACAAGTGCCCACTTTCTTTTGCAACTTAGTAAAGTTTCAAGCGTTTAAATCTATTTAAAAATCCATCTTTTTTAAAAACAAAAAGTTTAAACCAAAAAAAATGATTTAAAGTTTAAGAAAAAATTGTTTGGATGAAACCAGTACCCCGATTTATTTTTTATAAATTAAATACATCATTTTTACAAGTTTTAAATGATATTTGAGGGGTATTTGTTTAGTTTAAATTTTAAATCGGGAAAATATTTCACCAGGGGGCACCAAAAAGGGATATTTCCCCGGGTGGGGCAGCCCACGAGGAAAATTTTTGAACTTTTTTTGGGGTTCACAAGGGGGAAAATATTTTTCAACTTTTCAAATAAACTTTAAAAAAATTTTCTTTTTTTTATATGCAAGAAACTTTTAAAAAGACAATTTTAAACCCAAAAACTGGGAATTTAAAAGCGCGGGCCAAAAAATAATACAACCCTGACGTCATTTACGAAAAGTTTACGTCATTAAGTTGGTACCCAGTACTGTGTACGCTGGTATTTCACTGAAACAACGTAAGGGGCTTAAATTCAAAACAGTGAAATTATCAAAGTGGTAATTTCACTGTTTCAAACAGTGAAATTACCAGTTTTAAATCACTGATATATTTCTATAAACCACCAAAAAGCATGTAATAAATTTCTATAAACCACCAAAAAGCATGTAATAAAAAATGTTCATAAACTTACCTCCATATACGGCTTCTGGTACCGGCTGAAAAGGATAAAGCAAAACAAGTAAATCATATGTTGAAATTGAAGACATGTAAGGTAAATCAGATATGACCGTTTAGTTATCAAGATATGAGTCGCGTCATGATAAAACCAACATAATGGATTTGCGACCAGCATGGATCCAGACCAGCCTGCGCATCCGCGCAGTCTGGTCAGGATCCATGCTGTTCGCTATCAGTTTCTCTAATTGTTATAGGGTTTGTAAGCGAACAGCATGGATCCTGATCAGACTGCGCGGATGCGCAGGCTGGTCTGGATACATGCTGGTCGCAAACCCACTATGTTGGTTTTGTCATGACGCGGCTCATATATCCATACATGCATATACATCTATTTATCGGTAGAAAACGTTCAAGATAATACATTTATTATATACTTACGAATGAAATATTGAGAAATATAGATGAAATAAAATGTGTATTTTCATTTTCCGTATTTTCACTGTAAAAATTTATTTTACACTGCAGTGAAACATATTTTCCGTATTTTCACTGGTGTCTTGCCGGACTACTTTCTTTTAAATTCTGCCTGTACACAAAATTTAAGGGAAAGTCTTTCAAATTTTAATGTCAAAAAAGAGAAAAATGTATATAATAAACAGAAAATTCAAGTTTTTTCTATAAATACATGATTTATTTTCATCTTGTGGCATGAAAATTACCATATTTCACTTGTGGCTACCGCCACTCATGAAATATTTATTTTCATACCACTCGATGAAAATAAATCATGTATTTATAGAAAAAACTTGAATATCCTCTATTTATTGTTTTGAATATTCATAACTGAATAATTAACTACAAGTAATAATTCAGGTATGAATATACAGTTAATTATTAAGATATGAATATTCAAAACAAACATATAAGCAAACCAATATGCAAAGTTTTCAACCATCATATTATTTGTGCAATATAACATTGTATTCATTATTTTGTTTTGAATATTCTTACATGAATAATTAATTTCTATAAGTAATTATTCAGGCAGGTATGAATATTCAGTTAACTATTCAGGTATGAATATTAAAAACAAACATACCAATATGCAAAGCTTTCAACTTTTATATTATTGTGTGCAATATAACATATTAGGGGGTTAAAGGGACTTTTTTGTGCATTAGCATCTGCTGAAGTACAAGGACGTTTATTTAAAGCTCGTTGGCTGAGGAATTAAATAAGTCCGAGGGCTTTTGAAGATTTTAATGCACGACAAACGTTGCTTTAGCGCTATTCTTGTCTAATTGGGTCAATCTGCGTTTCGCTGTTTGTTTTTCGTATATTATAAAAAAATCTCATGTTTTTTACGTGCTATGACAGCGAAAACTACCGACGCTCTGAGTCACGAATATTTATAAACGTGCACAAACATCACGTTTTCTCACTATTTTTTCTAATTGATTTAATGCTCTCACCTCAGCCACAAGCGGCTCGGCCACAGCTAGTCCGAAAATCGACAACAGAACGAGCACTTTCATTCCGTCTTTTGATTCTTTCCTTTGTAAAGGGAATAGGACAACCTTGAATTCCTTTTATACGTGTAACTTCACCTCCAAGCAAGAGATAACACTAAATAAGGTCAACTTTCTAAACCACCTTTTAGTGTTATAGAACAATATAAAGTGTTATAATAATGAGCGTTATCAATTCTTAATTCGGCCAACTCTGAGTTTTCCGAAGTATAGGATCTTACACCGGCTGTCGCGGTACAAAACGAAAAAACTCTAGTGCTTACGACGGTTACCGGTAGGAACGGTAGAAAATCATGTCTGATATGCCAAAAGAAAACAGCCTTTGATGCTGGATTATTAACAAGCTCACTTGCTACTACATACAATAACTGTTACTTAGTAAAAAAGATGACTTAGTTGAAATCATGAGTGATTTCAGTAAATTGTGTGGTACTTAAGCAGTATTAACGTTATATATTTCAAACATTGTACACCATTTACAATTCAATTTCTAGTGCTACTGTTCTCATAAATACATTATCCCTATGCTTTTCATTTACTGCATATTAATATTTATAGATGCCTTATTTATCATCATTTAGAAAATGTGCTTATAGTGTTAAACATGAAGAGACATTATCCGATCGGCTTCAATAATTTTCGGACAAATATTTATATCTTTTGCCGCATCTCATTTATATACACATAAGCGATTTCGCAAAGTGATACAAATACAAAATATCCAAAGCGACATAATGAAGTATTTCTACAGCAGATTTAACCAATATTTAGTTCCCTTTTATATATATCTAATATTAACAGTTTTAAATAAACTAGCCTTTTTGTTTCGTTTTGTTCTCAAATATTTAAGTAAAAATAAAATATCACTGTTACTATATATAGCACATAGTTTGCAAATGGAAGCTCTTGTGGACTTTCATTTAAAACCTGGAAAGAATGGAAATGCCAAAGATACAAACATAGCATCTGATACACCAATAAAACAGGTCACAAAGTAAGGTCATATGACTTAGTACATGTAAAATAGCAAGTTTATGGCATTTACCCTTGCTTATATAAGTATGTCACCAGAATGAACTTCTTCAACATTTTATATTTGTCCCAATAAGTTAACTTAATTTAGAAGGCAGGTTAAAAATGGCTGACATAACACATGCTATCAGTCACGAAAGATCTTAATGTGATAGTCTTTAACATATGTTTCGTACTTGTTCGTGTATACATGTAATAATATGATTGTAAAGTTCTATGACCCAACATTTACAAACTTAGATACAATTATGTCGTCACGTATTAACATGACGTTTCATCAGTGATTTATAGTAAACTAAAGGGCCGTCCTAACTATTACATAAACAAACATAGATTTTGATGTTGAAGTTTATAACTTAAATGACTATATTTGTGTGCATATCAAGACATACTTTTGCATTTAATGAATATAAGACAATATCATATGACAGAGTCATTTATTTATTGTATTAAAATGACAAAACTGAAATTGTTTAATGCTTTGATCAACTGGCAGTTGCGGTTTATGTAAGCTATTGTCCACACCATCCCAGGCACCGCTTAAAGCCGGAGTCAATATTATGAACTGGTGATTAATTCAGAAACAGCCGCATATGTGTGAATTCGGCCTTGGTCATAGAAGTTAAACTTGCAATTGTATAAAAAAATAATGAATTTTTTAAGAAAAAAGCTTAATCCCAATAATAAGTAAACAAATTATATTTATGTTTTTTTTCCAAGCATTTTGTTTTCATATGTTTTGTTAATGTTTATTTTTTCTATAAAAAATGAACAATTCTGCGGAGGTTACTTAGTTTAAAATGTCATAATTTTCATGTTAAATGTTAAATTCTGTGTAAGCCGGTGCTAGGGAGTGTGGACAGTTGCTTGCATTTACTCCATTAACATGCTCAATCCGACAAAGTCTACATCATTTTCAATTTTTCTTTGA